>NW_019384819.1:282743-332330 GCF_000671375.1 Centruroides sculpturatus
CGACGTAAGTCGAATTTACCTGTCTCCGAATCTACTTATCACTAGGAAAGCATTTTAAATAATATATGGTTAATAAAAATCTATTTTAAGCTTACAAACAAATAAATTTTAGTTTTTAATATAGTACAAAAAAAGTAATCTAAATTTACGAATGCGTGTACTGTAAATACAGTACATACTTGTATATATTTTAATATGATTTTATGTGCTTTAAACGTTTATCTAGTGATATTACGACTTCAATATTTGTGGCGGACAGACGTAAAGTCGAGTAAAATGACTTAAACTTGATTTTTATTTTTCCATATACTTTTTTGACAAACGACGTATAATCGGGAACGACGTAACTCGAAACGACGTAAGTCGAAGTATACCTGTATACATAGCCTACGTGCAGACCTGACTCAGATGCTACGAGATTGACTATTTCAATATAATCGTCATGATAAGTGTCTCAGTTTCAAACGAAAGATCTACACAACAAGTAGGAGATGCTACAAATGTAACCATCGATAGAACACTTTCAATGTTAGCTATAAGAAAACATCTCAGAGTTTTTCTCTCAGAAACTGACCCAATAACAGAACAATGTGTACATTAGTACAAAGAAAAACAGCTGTGGCAATAAAAAATAAAATAATGTACTAATGAGAAACGATTTGTTCTTCGTGGAAATGACCATAGGAAATGTATATGGAGATGTGATAAATGATAAAATCGTTCTTTTTCTATCATTAAATGATGTATAGCGAGCATTTCTGAAATTTTAGTTTGAGCCAATGTTTTTCAGGTCACTTATAGTAATCATTCTTGACAAAATGTTCAGTGTTATGTTCTAATCTACTTAAAGCAGCATTTTATCACAACTTTCCAGTTGGGCAATATTTGTCCACGTATTGCAAGAATTTGTAAAGTTACTCTACATGTGGGAACTCTTTCCTGACCTATTAAACCCCGATCTTACCTCAATTATCTGAGTCATGTTAAAGTGAAGCCATTAAAGATTGATTTACTCTGCTACCAATCTGAGGTAACGTTAAATCGGATGGTCAAGACGGTTAAACCGTCAGCTGACTGCTCTGAAGGAACTGGAATCAAATTTAGACGAGCAACCCCAGGAACTTTTTAGGGATCGACCCTATTCTTCACCCGGTAGCTCCATCTGTGAACCTGGCTGAACCCACGATGGGTATGATTAAGAAGGTACTGTGAGAACAGAGAGTATATCAAGAGTTGGGAACAGTTTAATATTAAAACAGTTTTATAAAAGAATTTGGTTTAAAAGAATAATTTATAACTTGAAAAATAAGAACGGAGAAAATTTATCGAAGTTATTACCTCTCTTTCCTGTGAGTCAGGGGAACTTGCACTTCCCCTGACTCACAGGAAGAGAATGACTGAATCAAGGACAAATCCGTTTGGTTCTCAAATTTTCTATAAAAAGGTCGAGATCACTTTCTTCGAGGCTTTTTGTCATGAACAACATATCATTAGCCGCTTGGGATCATTAACCCATTCAGTAGTTCCCACCTTTACTTTGGTGTCTCCATTCTACAGTATAATGATATGAAAGGTTCCCAGATAACTAAAACAATTATGTAAGCTCTCTCTCTGTACTTGGATTAGAGATCATATTAAGTAGGAGTAGATCAGTTGTTTTGTATATTTTAGTTATATTATTTTATATTATATTTAGCAAATTTTTTTACAAGCTTATGATATCTATTTGTATCCTACTCCAGAGTTAGATAAATAAATAGTTATTTTATCCATTAGTCAAGCTACCTCCATTTCCGAGCATACATCCCCTCCCAACCACCCGAACAATCCACTTTGATTGGCCAATCGGATCAAGTTTAAATCACTCCTTTTATCGCTAGTTAGAACACAATTATTCTTTATCCTAACTTGTGTCAGGACCTGACTGAGACGAAGATTTTGCGATCTTCCAGTCTCTTCAAACATTACAATTATAGTCATCCTGTACAGTGAGCGGTCGCTCAAAGCCCCTCGTTCTCACAGTATTCTTATTGTCTACAGGTCGAAAAGGGTTTAAAAAAAACCAACTTCAATCTCATATTGAAGAGGTGTGTTAATCATCCCTCAGGATTATACACCTTATTTGAGAGTTTTGTTTACAAATTTCAGCAACTTTCAGAGATTACTTGCAAAATGAATGCATGTATCTCTTCTAAAGATAGTCATACTATCATTAATAAATAAATTATTTTTTTAAATCCTGCTATTGTGTAAATTTAATCAATAACTCTATACCCCAAAATGACCAATTTTTACAAAAATGTTTTGGTAAATATAACTATTTAAAAGTGTTACATTTCTACAAAAACTGCACTTAAATTTGTTACGCAAGAAAAAATGTAGTAAAGTAATAAATATTTAAAGCCATTATAAATTAGTTAAGAAAAAAATATTAAAATCTACTTAAAAAGTATTAAAACATATTTTATAATTTTGTTCTTTGCAAATATTTCAATTTAAACATTAAAAACCTCTACGTTTCAATTGAACGCTTTTATTTTATAAACGAAATTTAAAAACTTCATTTCGCCAAAAAGCAAATTTATTAAATCTATTTCAATATTCAATTAACAATTTCAATCTATTTGATATTTCTATATACCTATACCAATTTTATAATATTATATAATAATTTATATGTATTAGTAACAATACATATAATAACAATACATGTTTACTGTATTTTTAAATCTTGTCAAATCATTTTTACATTCTACACATAATTTGAATGAAATTAATTTCTTTTCTGTCTTTTTTATTGAAAAATTATCGTTGTTTTGATTCAAATCTTACCATAACTTTCTTCGGTTGAATAAGGCCTTGGCCGGTGTAAAATTCCAAAGGCTGTAACAAAAATGTTATTTAATGAAATTATATATTGCATATAACTTACATTTATTTTGTATCTGTTAAGATCCTCTTTAATCTACTTAATATGTTACTGTTTTTAAAATTACATCTTTTAAAAATTGTGTGCACGGGCATCACCTTGAGCTTAAGTTTTTAGAAGATATGAAAAGAATAATTTTGGAATGAGTTTTAAAAAGAAGCAGGAAAAGTATAACAGTTTCAAATATCGGTTCATAAAAATAAATTTAATAAAATGTTTAAAATAAACGTATCAGAGAATATGGAATCGTCTATATACGCACATCTGATAAAAATTGTATCAAATTCAATAAATCTGCGTTTATTTTTCATATTAAACATTAGAAAAAAAAACGAAAACTTGGCAAAGTCAGCATTGTTATGTTAAAAGTTCGATGGCTCAGTGTTTTTTAAAAATAATTGCGAACAATAAAAAGTTTGAATCATAAAAACGTCGAAAACATCACATGGAATACAAAACGAATATTAGTCTTTTATCATTGATATATTAAACTTATCGATGCCAAACCAATTTTAATATTAAATCGTTCATTATATATAACATTTGTATTCGTAAGATGAAGAATAAAGATAATATTTAAAAATAGTGGTCATCTAGGTTACTATAATTTTCTTCTTGCTTATTCATGTTTAATCCATTTGAAAATACAGTAGATCCCCCTATAAGACGGGTTCCTATAATTACGATTAAGACGACAAAAAAATTGTGGCGGTATCCGTAAACAACGGTAAAAAAAAAAAACTCCTATAATTACGTAAAATGTCATCAGGCAGCCGAACTACTTTCCACCGTCCAGCGCCTCGCTATGGACAGTTTAGGCGGGTAAATTGAGTTTAGTATCATCTGTACATATAAATTATATATAAATTAGGTACTGTATATATAATTATATATTAACTTAATTTATTGTAACTTTATTATAATTATATATATACTTTCCGCTGTCTAGCGCCATGCTATGGAGAGTTTAGGCGAGCTATTGTCTGTACAGTATGTAAAATAGGCACTGTAATTTTATACATTTCTTGTGAAAGAAACATTTCTTATTCAACGGTGATTAAAATTATTTATATACATGTCGTCTCCAAAGTTCAACGAAGTTTTCGCAGAAAAATAACATCAGAAATCACGGTCGCGACGAAAACAAGCTTGAGCAACGGCGATGTCGAATAGTGCACACTCAGTAAGTAATCCTACAATTTTTTGTTTATAGCATAGTTTATATGGATTATTTCCAAAAAAAAATATACGTATTTTGGAAATGTTGAGTCAGATTAGTCTAGAATTGATTAATTTTATGGAAGAAAACCTTTCAAACAGCCGTAGTCCGTAAACTTCACATGTGTCGGGCTGTGATTGGTTGTGATTCCTACAAAATTGATTCATAAAGAACGGAACGTATCTACTGTCTTATAGGGGGATCGACTGTATATAATTTTCATATAATTATAATAAGTTTATAATGGTTACCTGAGGTATTCCATGCCAAGCTGAATATGACTCTCACACACATTATAGACTTTATTTGTTTGTCAGATTGTATCTATAATATTTATTACTCTGCACATATATGGTTAGAAATAGAGAGATGCATTACAGACTTTGAAGTTAGAAATAGAGAGATGCATTACATACTTTGCTGTTTTAAATGATTGACTTCTTCCAGGTAACAGATAACTTTTCTTTACAAATAAATAATTTCTAAAATAGATTTGTTCTATCTTATTTAGAAATATTCCAGTAACAATTTACAATTTTAATATAATGAATTTAAACAAATAAGGAATTTCTAGAATCAATTTTTTATAATTTATTTTATTGTANCATTGCTTGTGAGAACTCGATTGCTTGCTTGTGTGGAGGTATTCCGCAGAAAACAAATGTGCATTCATGACGTCATTCAAATCATTTCACACAGCCAGATTGTATCAAGAGCTTGTGGTACCTAGTCAGCATAAATGTATTGTGTACAGGGGTGGATCTAAATAGAAACTAATAGGGCTTAAACCAAGGGCCCACAAAAATTGGATATAAATTCAATAATCAAATTATTGAAATAAATTTTTAATACTTTCTCATTATAATATATTTCATGTATTCACGAGTTTTAATTCTTTACTAAAACAATTGCAAATATGTTTATTAAACATATAAATTCAATAATCAAAAATATGGATTGCATTATTCTATAATATAATTCAATTATACATACACATGTACACAATGTTTCAAGAGTCAAGTTTTTCTAAACATTAATAACAACTTTTTATTTGCAAAAACTTGATTTTTATTCAACGCATAAACAATTCAATTTATGGAATTTATGGATTCATGACCACAAGTAGCAACCACATTCAGAGGATTTAAAATCATATTGATATTTATAAAAATCTTCATGTAGAATTAAGTTATATTTCTTTAATTAAGTAAATCACTTTAACCTATTTATATAATTTAAATTATAATCCTGAGCAAAAGTGTTTCATTTTTAGGATTACTAATGATGCAAATCCAAATTATAGTTAAGCATGAATAAATTTAACAATTATTCTTGTTTAGAGTATATTTATTGCCCATTACAGTATTGAATTCAACATTTAGTTTTTGTTCCATGCTATTAATGTGTGTGATAAAAATGTTTGACCTCTAAAATATTTTTTTACTATACCAGTTTCAGTTACTATAACTATAACAACCACCAATTATATATAATTCATGTTTTAAATAATATAGATTCAACTAAATTTCTATCAGAATTAGATTTTCTTCTTATATTTTTGTAGAAAAAACATTTATTAAAATGTTCATAAAATTGATAGTATGTCAATATGTTGTATTATTCTCACCTTTAAATTCATTAAAATAATGATAGTTTATTCAAAGAAAAAAAACCCATCATAAAAACAAGTCCCAAAAAACAAAAGATGCAAGTATTTATATAGGATAAGTAAAAGAAAGAAATTTTAATAATATTGTATAGCAAATATTTTGAAAATTATCAATGATCATTATAAATTGTAATTAATCTTTCATATTAATTTTCAAATTTTTGTTATAGTAGTACCAATTTCCTCTCAATAATTTTTATCTCTTTAAAATAATAACATTAAAAATGTGTATTATTGTAGTTACATTTTATTATGAATGATTTGTCTCATATTGAAGTTAAATAATAAAAGATAACAGAAAAATATTTTGTAATACATGTTGTTTTAAGTTTTTTTTTTTTTTTTTATAAATTGCAATATAAGAAAAGTAATATATCCATACTTATAGGTTTGCTTTAGATAATATGGAAACTAAATTAATTGAAGCTTGAATAATTGGGATTCTACTGTAATTAAAAACATTGCAAATAATTAAACAAAGCTTACTTTAGTACCACAAATAATCATTTTTTGTGGGATAGATGCAGATGGTGATGACTGTTCATATGGTACTGGATTCTGAGCAGCAGCTACATCATCTGTTTGTTCTTTAGTTTGTTCAAGAATTTGATGTACAACCCTTTGAATTAACCTCTCACTTCCAAAAGCTCCTAAATAATATTTTATTGATTAATATTTAAACATATTAAATGTTATTCTTCAGTTTATAGAAAAAAATTTCTTAATTAAACTAAAAATCATTTTTGATGACTTTGTTTTACTATATTTTTTTATGTATAGTAATTTAATAAGTTCAGATATATACTTTTCAAAATCAATAAAAAAATCTATATACATTTTTAGAAATATTTAAATGATATTTTAAAAACTTAAGTTTAAAAAATTTAATTTATAATTACAAATACAGATGATTCTCAACTTTTAGACGTGTCTTTCACACAATATTTTGATATTTTTAACTAACTTCTTGGTATGTCAAATTCACACTTTTAAACATTTTCTCAGTGGACAAAAATTTCAAAGTATTGAGTGTCAAAACGTTTTGCCACTTTTGATTCTCGCCTTAATTATAAATATAAACAATTTTCAATTTATATTAAAATTTGTAGTCTGTTGATTATTACAACACAATGGCTATTTCAACAGCTATACAAATTCTAATAATTTCAGAAATTTTGCCTCAATTTTAGAGATGGAGTGAATTTCTGTTTTTATTAAAAGAAGCTAATAAGAAAAAGAATGTATGACACATTACTATCATAAACAAACATTAAATTGTATTTATTTTTAAAAGTTTATTGATATTTTATATATGTGAAACTATTGCTATTTCAATAAATTCACATGCAAAAAATATGGCAAAATTTCAATAAACTTAAAATTTACCTGGAAAATGTTTCTGTACCACTTCTGAAGCTACATCATATACATTACTATTTAATGCTGCATCACTTTCATATTGAAACCAAGTTACAATCTCATGTATGACTTTATCATTCCATTCTAATATTATAGGAAGTCTAAAAATTTTATAAAAAATAATTTATTAAAATTTATACTAAATCAGAATTATTACTTTTTACTAAATAATTACAAAAATTTTATTTATATGAATTTATGAAGTTTATATTATCCAAATTCATTTAAATCACTCAAACTTTTTTTTTTATGATATTCAATAATTTAAATTTTATAGAAAACTAGATGATACGTCTGGCACTGCCAGGGCAAACAGTAAGAACAACAAACATTAAAATGATAATCATATTAAGACTGGTTATTTTAGCCTACCACTGTCATGTTTATCATGAAATGTTAAATAAATTATAAAAAGAAGCAGAAAATTAACAAAATAGAATAAAAAATCTACTTTGAAAAAGAAAAACCAAATCAATCTTGTTTAACTTAATTTAACAAAAATAAAACGAATAATCAGACTTTGAGGCAAATAGACCAAAGAATTTTGCTTGGCGCACTGGAAGATTCTCAAGTACGTGTTTTATTCTTGCTAAGAATGTGATACTCAGATGGTTTGCAATGGCATAACTTCATTGGTCAGGTAGAAAGGAACTGATGTTTTTCAACAGAAAATAGTTGTTGACTTCATTCAAATCATCCAATTTTTTTTTATCATTAACTCTAACATACCATTCACAGCTTATTAAGAAACAGTATTCAGTCAGCCAATGAAATTTCACAAAAAAGGACCAAATATTTAAACTTGGCCCTATCAAAATCTCTAAAAACATATTTTATGCTCACTAATAAGTTTGTATTAAGTAATTTTCCTACTCAAATGTCACCAATCCACCGGTCAGATAAAAGGGGAGCCTGTTGTGACAAAGAGAGTAAAATTAATTAGACCAAATGTTGATTTCATCTAGGATGAGAGGATGGTCTTTCATTGCATTTGCTCAAACTATAACAATCTTTCTTCTTTATATATTAAATTTTATGAAAATTTAAAATAGATCAAATAAAAAAATATACTAAATGAAATTCAGATGTATTCACGAGTTTTAATTCTTTACTAAAACAATTGCAAATATGTTTATTAAACATATAAATTCAATAATCAAAAATATGGATTGCATTATTCTATAATATAATTCAATTATACATACACATGTACACAATGTTTCAAGAGTCAAGTTTTTCTAAACATTAATAACAACTTTTTATTTGCAAAAACTTGATTTTTATTCAACGCATAAACAATTCAATTTATGGAATTTATGGATTCATGACCACAAGTAGCAACCACATTCAGAGGATTTAAAATCATATTGATATTTATAAAAATCTTCATGTAGAATTAAGTTATATTTCTTTAATTAAGTAAATCACTTTAACCTATTTATATAATTTAAATTATAATCCTGAGCAAAAGTGTTTCATTTTTAGGATTACTAATGATGCAAATCCAAATTATAGTTAAGCATGAATAAATTTAACAATTATTCTTGTTTAGAGTATATTTATTGCCCATTACAGTATTGAATTCAACATTTAGTTTTTGTTCCATGCTATTAATGTGTGTGATAAAAATGTTTGACCTCTAAAATATTTTTTTACTATACCAGTTTCAGTTACTATAACTATAACAACCACCAATTATATATAATTCATGTTTTAAATAATATAGATTCAACTAAATTTCTATCAGAATTAGATTTTCTTCTTATATTTTTGTAGAAAAAACATTTATTAAAATGTTCATAAAATTGATAGTATGTCAATATGTTGTATTATTCTCACCTTTAAATTCATTAAAATAATGATAGTTTATTCAAAGAAAAAAAACCCATCATAAAAACAAGTCCCAAAAAACAAAAGATGCAAGTATTTATATAGGATAAGTAAAGAAAGAAATTTTAATAATATTGTATAGCAAATATTTTGAAAATTATCAATGATCATTATAAATTGTAATTAATCTTTCATATTAATTTTCAAATTTTTGTTATAGTAGTACCAATTTCCTCTCAATAATTTTTATTACTTTTTTATAACTCTCATAATTTTGATAAAATTACTGAATGTAATAAAAGAATATTTATAAGAAATTTTTACAGAAATACTAGACTAGTCAAATTACATTTATGAATAATTTATTCATTTAAATTTTCATTATTGTAATTTCATTTTAAAATATTTATGCATGATAGCTAATATACATATTTTAATATAATATGTAATATAGTGGGTGATCAGTTAAAGAACAGTTCAGATAGTGAACAAATCGGATAACGAATACTTTCATGAAAGATTTTTATGATCGGACAACGAACACTTTACTGAACAAACATAAAAAGAAGCAATGGAAAGTAACAAATACAAATTGGTTTTCCCTTGTCTTTGGGTAACAATTTGAAACCTTTTGGAGCACGGGAGATGTGAACATCAACGCTCTATCTGATACCAATCAGATAGTATAATATTCCTTCGAATTTTGAAACTCTTTGTAATTCCAGCTTTTTGTTTACCTTTCTGACAAATAATTTTTTGTTATAGTAGTACCAATTTCCTCTCAATAATTTTTATTACTTTTTTATAACTCTCATAATTTTGATAAAATTACTGAATGTAATAAAAGAATATTTATAAGAAATTTTTACAGAAATACTAGACTAGTCAAATTACATTTATGAATAATTTATTCATTTAAATTTTCATTATTGTAATTTCATTTTAAAATATTTATGCATGATAGCTAATATACATATTTTAATATAATATGTAATATAGTGGGTGATCAGTTAAAGAACAGTTCAGATAGTGAACAAATCGGATAACGAATACTTTCATGAAAGATTTTTATGATCGGACAACGAACACTTTACTGAACAAACATAAAAAGAAGCAATGGAAAGTAACAAATACAAATTGGTTTTCCCTTGTCTTTGGGTAACAATTTGAAACCTTTTGGAGCACGGGAGATGTGAACATCAACGCTCTATCTGATACCAATCAGATAGTATAATATTCCTTCGAATTTTGAAACTCTTTGTAATTCCAGCTTTTTGTTTACCTTTCTGACAAATAATTTTTTGTTATAGTAGTACCAATTTCCTCTCAATAATTTTTATTACTTTTTTATAACTCTCATAATTTTGAAATTTAATTTAATTAAGAAATTTAATTATAATTTTTTATAGTCTTCGCGAGACTGTCAGATGGACACTTGTTAAGTTTTGCGTTGAGGTTTATTTACGAAAGGTAAAAGTTTAACTGTCCCATCAGATATTTGTTAATGTTTTAATACCAAATTTAGAATTTTATTTGCACCTTGCATTTAAATAATTTTTTGTGGGCTAGTTGATTTCTGTTCTCTGAATTTTTATAAGTGCTTTTCTGAACTTTTTATTTAAAAAATAAACGGATAATTTGGAGCCTAAAAAGAGGAGTGTCAAGAACTGTGCTCACCGTAGAAACCAAGCAAGAGATAATAGCCAAGGTAGAAAGTGGGCAGAAGATGTCTGATGTTGCTAGGCAGTATGGCTTGAACAGGTCTACAGTANATGAATAAATTTAACAATTATTCTTGTTTAGAGTATATTTATTGCCCATTACAGTATTGAATTCAACATTTAGTTTTTGTTCCATGCTATTAATGTGTGTGATAAAAATGTTTGACCTCTAAAATATTTTTTTACTATACCAGTTTCAGTTACTATAACTATAACAACCACCAATTATATATAATTCATGTTTTAAATAATATAGATTCAACTAAATTTCTATCAGAATTAGATTTTCTTCTTATATTTTTGTAGAAAAAACATTTATTAAAATGTTCATAAAATTGATAGTATGTCAATATGTTGTATTATTCTCACCTTTAAATTCATTAAAATAATGATAGTTTATTCAAAGAAAAAAAACCCATCATAAAAACAAGTCCCAAAAAACAAAAGATGCAAGTATTTATATAGGATAAGTAAAGAAAGAAATTTTAATAATATTGTATAGCAAATATTTTGAAAATTATCAATGATCATTATAAATTGTAATTAATCTTTCATATTAATTTTCAAATTTTTGTTATAGTAGTACCAATTTCCTCTCAATAATTTTTATTACTTTTTTATAACTCTCATAATTTTGATAAAATTACTGAATGTAATAAAAGAATATTTATAAGAAATTTTTACAGAAATACTAGACTAGTCAAATTACATTTATGAATAATTTATTCATTTAAATTTTCATTATTGTAATTTCATTTTAAAATATTTATGCATGATAGCTAATATACATATTTTAATATAATATGTAATATAGTGGGTGATCAGTTAAAGAACAGTTCAGATAGTGAACAAATCGGATAACGAATACTTTCATGAAAGATTTTTATGATCGGACAACGAACACTTTACTGAACAAACATAAAAAGAAGCAATGGAAAGTAACAAATACAAATTGGTTTTCCCTTGTCTTTGGGTAACAATTTGAAACCTTTTGGAGCACGGGAGATGTGAACATCAACGCTCTATCTGATACCAATCAGATAGTATAATATTCCTTCGAATTTTGAAACTCTTTGTAATTCCAGCTTTTTGTTTACCTTTCTGACAAATAATTTTTTGTTATAGTAGTACCAATTTCCTCTCAATAATTTTTATTACTTTTTTATAACTCTCATAATTTTGAAATTTAATTTAATTAAGAAATTTAATTATAATTTTTTATAGTCTTCGCGAGACTGTCAGATGGACACTTGTTAAGTTTTGCGTTGAGGTTTATTTACGAAAGGTAAAAGTTTAACTGTCCCATCAGATATTTGTTAATGTTTTAATACCAAATTTAGAATTTTATTTGCACCTTGCATTTAAATAATTTTTTGTGGGCTAGTTGATTTCTGTTCTCTGAATTTTTATAAGTGCTTTTCTGAACTTTTTATTTAAAAAATAAACGGATAATTTGGAGCCTAAAAAGAGGAGTGTCAAGAACTGTGCTCACCGTAGAAACCAAGCAAGAGATAATAGCCAAGGTAGAAAGTGGGCAGAAGATGTCTGATGTTGCTAGGCAGTATGGCTTGAACAGGTCTATGATAGGCACAATCTTAGCTATGAAAGATATGTCAAGAAGTCTCAAGCTGCTAATGGAGTAATGAAAATCACATCTGAGAAATAAAGAGCATTTTAGAGCTCATAATGGAACCTGAAACTGATCTAACGACATAAGAAGTCCAGGGATGTCAGAACAACGATCATCCAAGTGGCATCCAAACCAGAATAAGACTAATGGAGTTGGGGATCTCTACAATTACAATACTATTAATTACTTCCGAAAAATCCTGAAGAAAAGAGAAAAGCAATCGACATTGGACAGATTCTCTAACACCCACAAACAGAAAAAACATGACTAATAAAAATGCAAGACTGCATATATATGTATTTTTACTATTACATATAAATAAACATAGTAAAAAAGTATGTATTTTTTTATTTTTTGGAGTCTCCAGAACGAATTAATCAAATTCCCATAAAAACTTATGGTAAATCGATAATCTGTTGACGAACAATTCAGAAAATGAACAAAATCTTGGAATGGATTATGTTCATTAACCGATCACCCACTGTATATACTTTCTTTGTTATTACAAAAAATAAAACTAACTATTATTTATTAATAATTTTATCACAGGAATAGTACTTTTTGTGTTTAAATAAAAAATTAGTTTAACTGATTATAACTATAGTATTGAAATTACATATAATCAATATATTAATTAGAGAAAGGCTGATCATCATGTATTTTTTTCCTCATTTTCAAAATTTTATTTCAGAGAAATTCACACAGTAGACAGCAGTAAAGCATGAATTTCACTGTTATGTATTAAAGTTCTATCTCTTTGAAACATATCTGCTGTAAAATGAATGAAATAAATTCAAAATTATTTTGAAAAATTTCTTATTGTATTTCATCTTATAAATCTAATTATTTTATTATTAATTTAATTTAGTTTAAAAATATATCTTAAATTAAATGTACAATACATGAGCCATAAATTCTTCAAAACTTACTGCTGGGGTATGCTATCATATTCTTTTCCATTCCAATAATGCTTGTAACCACAACTACAATTTGAATGTTTTGTTGAACTTCTGGGTGTTTTAGTTCTATCACCATTTTTGTATTGTATAGAACCATCTTTATTGACAAGCCTTAGTAGTTGACTAACAGAAAAGTAAGTTCCTATTATTACTTTTTTCATTGCAATTAAAAGTTTATTCTAAACAACATAGATAAACAACAATTATAAATTTTTAATTATAATAAGAGTTTTACTTAAGATTACTTACTCCACTTACTATAAATTATTTTACTTTATTTTCCACTTTTTATAAAATGTGGAATGATAAAATTTTCTTATATTTTATATAAAATAACAGAAAATAAAAAAAAAAACATTTCTGTTAAGAAATATAATTTCTTATCTTCACTTATGATAACTGTATTAAATCACAATACAATTCTCATAAGTAAAGATTGTGATAAATACACTATTATTAATTTTCACTACACTACACTATAATTAATTTATTAAGAAATTTTAAATGAGTATTTTAAGAAAAATTATAACTAAGATTATTCTTAAAATGCTCATTTAAAATTTCAGTTTATGAGTTTATGAACATAAAATATTATGCTAATTGTTTCTGATAGAACAATTGTTATTTATCAAAAACTGCAGAAACAAAGAGAAATTATTTTAATTCATAGCTACATCTGTCCTAATTCTGTTTCCCTGAAGATAATTCTACAAAAATTTCAGACATAAAACAAAATTGTCTTTAATTTAATGAAATCAAAAATTTAATTTACTTAAAATATGAAGAAAAATTTTCATTTCTTGATATTTGTTATTGCTATTTAACATTTGTACATATAGAAAAAGTGTACAATTCTACTTCAGTTTGACAATCTATTACTCAGGAAGAACAAAATATAAAAGTTAGTCTGAATTAACATAAAAAATTTGCTAGTCTTGCAAAGAGAATATTGAATTATTTAAATTTTAAACTGATAGCTATTTGTTTAGTAAAATTACATTATTATCTTTCGAGTATTTATATGTGGTACGATCAAAAAGTTCGGGGACTGCAGTAATGTATGACAACAAAAGCATGTATTTAAAGTTATAGCGTATGAAATGAATTCTATCAAACCACCCCTACGTGTTCAGGTTGATTTTGCCCATGTCACATGATTAAACAGCGAGTACTGTTGTTTTTTTTCAGAGATAGTTACTTTTGTTTTGCAACGTAATAAAAATGGAGTTTCAAGAACAGCGCTGCATCATTAAATTTTGTCAGCGTTTAGGTAAAACATCTATGAAGACTTTAAAATTGCTAAGAAAGGTGTACGGTGATTCTACCATGGTGAAATCAAAGGTTTAAAGAGGGTCGAGAATCTATCGCAGATGATGAACGCTCTGGCCAATCTTCAACTTCATGGAATAAGGAAAATGTTGAGTTGGTCTCTCAATTATCTAGACATTTTACGTTGTTTGAGGGAATCCATTTGTCGTAAACGGCCGCAGATCTAGCGAAGTGGAGAGTGGTATCTTCTGCATGACAACGCACCTGCAAATCGGTCCCAAATGGTCACACAGTTTCTCACCAAATCTCAAATTAATGTGCTTCCACACCCCACCTACTCACCGGACTTATCTCCATGTGATTTTTATTTGTTTCCATCAATGAAAAATCATTTGCAGGAACACCGTTTTGTGTCATCAGATGAGGTTAGAGCAGCATTGCAAGAGGCCTTACGGGAGGTTTCAAAAAATGCCTTCCAGCAGTGCTTCCAGAAGTTATACGAGTGCTGGCAAAAGTGTATCGTTGCCCAAGGTGATTATTTTGAAAGTGGTTGTGCATAGGCAATATAAACTTTTTAAGGTAAGGAATTTTAAGCCAAGTCCCCGAACTTTTGGATCGTACTACGTATATTTTTATATCAATATTTATAAATTAAATCAATTCTCTGCTCAAAATATTTGGTAATATAATAGAAAATATTCTCTTCGCAATGTATAAAAAACTTAATAAACAATAGATTTTCTGTAACCTAATATGTCATCATATTAATTATTTATATATTCTTTAGAGTATAAAAGTAAGTCTATTAATATGTTAAGGATATTAAATCAAATCTTTCTTAATCCATCTATTCTTTATAAAATTGCAGTATGACATTTTAAATATATTTTTAGCATTTCAATTCTGAAAATTTTAATTTATTGTATTTAATGTAGTTTTAACTTACCCATGACACCATAAACATTTATCTAAAGTTAAGGGAGTTTCTGGAACTAGTTCATCTTTCTCTTGATCATAGCGACAAACAATACCTAAAAGCATTACATCAAATAAATAACTAAATTTATACTAGCATTCTACTGTTTATTTAAAAAATAAAGCTAATAATTACATTACTTATCATTAATGAACTATATGCTATTAATCTCTATCAGTAACACAGGATGAACAAACAAAATACTTGTAAAAAGATAAACTTGACAATATATGCAAGATATTTTAAATGGTATTTCTTGAATTTATACTATACAAATGTTAAACATTTGAGTATTTCTCATAACATGTAGCAGGACAGTAACAAGCATAACCAATTCATAACATGACCAAGTCACCAAAAACCATTTGTTTGTTCATTACAGTAATGTAACATTTGGGCGATCTGAATTGGGAGGATGCCTTCCAGTTATCCTGTAAGGTATTCCCCCAATTCAGATCACCTAAGTGTTGTATTTTAAGGGTAACTGGCCCCCTATTTAGGCATTAAAGACATGGAGAAAACCCAGAAAACTCCACATGGCCAGGATGTCCTGGTGAGGCATGAACCCATGACCAAACTACCAGTGTTCAGGAAACAGAACTACTTAGCCATCACCTAAACTTAATGCTGTGAAACTTTTCATTTGATCATATGCTATAATCTCTAATAAAGAAAATTAAAAGTTTTTTAATTTAAAGCAAAACCTAACGAAATACTAACTGAATAATTTTGAATTTTATTAAAATTAAAATAAATATTAAAAATAAAAAAATTCAGAAAGGCAATCAATTAATGTTTCTCATAAATCTGAAATCTGCCTGGATAACAAACCTGGATATTTCTTTACTTTTTCATTTAAATAATTGATATCCTCTTCCATCATGCTAATAAACTTTTTCATAAAGCATAACATTACCACTGTAATTTAAAAATGTATTGAAAAATAAGTGCAATATCATAAATTAAATATTTAATGTACTCTTACATTATAAAGCATATCATAATTTTGCCATGATAATTTACATTATAAAAACTAAATAATTTTTGTGTGCCATTTAAATTAAATTAGACATGTAAATATATTGGAATAAATATTTGATACTTCAAAATCATTTAACTAAAGAGTTACATAATATTTTAGTAAAAAGGTTTTTATTCATTTGATGGAAGGGTAAGTTAAGTATTTAATTCAGAAGTATTACATTTATTATGCATATATTCTGGTTTAGCCATTTCCATACCAAAATGTTTGCATGATTATTTTTCTGATAATGAATGATGTAATTTTTATTAATACATTTCCAAAACTAAGTCTGAACTTTAAGCAACACTGACATTTAATATTAAGTTTCTTAGTTTCTATAGCTTATTCACAAAAGTATCTAATAGTATGCATAAATGCAAATGGCATGAATTGCTAGTGTACAAGCATGCTTTACTCTGAAATCATCATAAATTAATTTATCACCTGATAAATCTTTTTTAGTCCAAGCAGAAAAGAAATGCCTCTTTCAAAAATTACACTCTATTAATTAAAATATATTTCACTAATGTTTTCAGTTTTTTTCAGTCTATCTTCAATTTTTTTGATATAAATGTTTATAATAATTGCAATAATATTAATATTTGCATTACTACTTGTAACACTACTATTTGCACTAAATGGGGGCGTCAGGACGTCGAAGCTGCGAGTGACTTTTTTTGTGAACCTTACCTTAGGATAGTGAAGTGACAAATAATAGTCTGTTTGATTAATTTATTACTAAATAAGTGCAAACTAATATTATATTACTTCAATTTAAAGAAAGAAAGTAATATTTCAAAAAAATAACATTATGCAAAGATCCCCAGTTAAGCGAGGTAGACTGCCACTTACAAGATCGAGAACAGAGAACAAACAAGATGATTCAGGTTCTTCAAGCTCAAAACTCATTACAGACTATGGAATACAGTTAAATAGTGATTTGCAAGAAGAAATAAGAGAGTATAACCAGCAAAATTTATTGAGTTCAACAGGTGAGTCATCTAATATTAATTCAAATTCAGTTACAAATCTTGCAAGTCATTTTGACACTTCTACGGCACTCTTATGGTCTAAAATATCTGATTTAATAAAGGACTCTAATGATAAACTACTAGAACAAATGGTCTATATAAAAGAAGATATAGAAAACATACGTCAGGACATACGTGAGTCCAAGGAAAAACAGCTATACATGGAGAAGGAAATTAAAAATTTACAACAACAATTAGAACAACAAAAAAGTGAAAACGAACTAATGCAATTCAAAATAGATTCTTTAAATAATGATTATAATTATAAAAAAGTAATAGTATACAATTATCCTGTTGAAAAATCTATATCTACATCAGAAATATATAAGTTTATGACAAATGTACTTAATATTAATGACATATCCCAATCTGATATAATAGAAACAAACTTAATAACAAAGAAACCTAACATAGTAGTAAGAATAATATTTAATAATAAGCAAATCCGTGATAAATTCTTCTATACTTTTATTCAAAAGAAACAACTAAGAAATACATCAAATGAATGGAAAGACATGCAAATGGCACCAGAATTAACCAAAAACTCAAGATTAAGAAGGAAAAAGTTACTCCCAATTTTTTATGAATGGCGAAAACAAAAAGATCAAGTTAAACTTCGTAACGATATATTAATGATAAATCAAGAAAAAATAACATATAGTTTAAAATTGTGTAAATTGGTTTATGTAAACAACTTTCATCCTTATAGTGACCAAATAGATATGAACAGCTGATACCATGACAAACAAAAATATAATCATTATAATAGAATCATAAAAAATAATCAAATGGTTTCCATTGTAAACTGGAATGGTCAAGGAATAAAAAATAAAATGTCATCAATAGTTAAAATTTGCACTAAATACGAACCGGATATTTTAGCAATTACAGAAACTTGGATTACTTCAAATTTATATTATAATAAAAAATTTTTCAACGATTATATAATAGAAGCGATACAAGCACAGAAACCGATTGGTCCGGGTCGGCCTAGCGGAGGAGTATGCATCCTTATAAAAAAGAACTTTGGGAAAATAATTGATATAAAAAAATTCAATAATTATATGATAATTCTTATCTCACCACTGAAGACTATCTTAGAAGATAAAATTAATAAATTCATAACATTATTAATAGCATATATTCAGCCTGATGATTTAAATAATTTAAAAAATTGTTTCAAAGTATTAGAAAGCTGGATACATATTTCTCCACTCATCTTAATAATGGGAGATTTTAATGCAAGGATTGGTGAATTAACAGACTCAAAATATAAAGGAACCAATCAATGCATAACTAATAATCGTATTTCAAAAGATAAGCAAACTAATAGATTGGGAAAATATCTTATCGAGTTACTAAAGGAACACAGATTATTTTTACTGAATGGTAGAATGCAACAGGATATTCCTGCTGAACACACTTGTTTAACTAATATGGGTGCTTCGACAATAGATTTCACTATCTGTTCTGAACAACTTTTGGATTATTGTGTGGAATTTCGAATTACGAATCTTGATAGTTCAGACCACTTTCCTACAATAGCAAAATTTCGCTTGTTTCCTTCTGAGAATTTAAATAATATAGAAAATTACAACTTCAAGATAAAGTATAAACTGGATAAATATAGATCGGAAATTGATACTCGATTAAAAAATATGCCGGAAGTAACTAACTACAATTGTGAAGAAGTATATAAAACATTCATAAATACAATGAATGATTACATAATAATAAGCAAAAATAAAAAATATATGCAAAATAAAAATATAAAAATCTGGTATGATGGTGATTGTCACAAAGGAAAACTCCGAAAGCAACAAAAATTAAAAATGTATAGACAAAATCCTAATCATGAAAATTTAATTAATTATAAAAATTCCAAACGAACTTATAATAACTTAATTAATACAAAAAAGAAAAACTACCTTCGCAGAATTGAATTAAATCTGATTAATAATACTAATAATAGCAAAGTATTTTGGAATACTATCAAAAGATTTCGAACAAAAGATAATTTAGGAAGTAGTAACATTGGAATAAGTTTTGAAAACTGGAAAAAATTCTATCAAAAATTCATCATAAACAACATAAAAATTCCAACGGAAAAAAATTACTATAGTGATGAGTATTTAAATGCTGATATGACTATGAACGAATTGGAGGAAGTTATTCAAAAAACCAAGAACAATACTACCCCTGGAGACGATAATATACCATCTAAATTCTTAAAAATTCTACCAATAGAATCCAAAATAAAACTATTGAAACTATTTAATACAATGTACAAAACATTATCCTATCCTGAATCATGGAATTCAATAATAATGACGACGATATACAAAAAGGGAGACCAAATGTCTCCAGAAAATTATAGACCTATAGCTCTGTTATCTACACTCAGAAAATGTTTTACATCGATACTGGCAATAAAATTTCAACATTGGATCAAAACCTATGAGTTGGAAGCAGAATTTCAGTTTGCTTATACAAAAAATAAAGGCACCGAATCTGCAATATTTACCTTAATGATGATTATTCAAATATATTTAGTTAAAAAACATAGAAAAATATATGCAGCATTTATAGATATAACAAAGGCATTCGACTCAGTATATGTACCACTACTACAACAAAAACTTAAGGAAAATGGTGCAAGTTCCCAATTTATAGAAACAATAGCATTACTATTTCAAAATTACAAAATAAAGATTAAGCAAAATAAGAATACTCTTCCACCAATAAGGCATTCACGTGGTGTACTTCAAGGAGACCCACTATCTCCATATCTATTTAATTTTTATCTGGCAGATATAGATTATCTTTTCTCTGAAGCAGATGATGGAGTAATCATAGGAAATAAAGCATTCCATTATATATTGTTTGCGGATGATCTGGTCGTGATAGCACCGACAAAAATCTCACTCCAAAGGAAAATAAACCAAATAAATTTGTATTTCAAGTCCAAATATTTAGCAATTAATCCAAGCAAAACTAAAATAATTATCTTTCGGAATAACAGTAAAATATCCATCAATGAAACAAAAATTTATCTCGAAAAAATTTTACTACAAACAGTGAATGAAATAAATTACCTAGGAGTTAATTTCGACTGGAATCTAACATTTAAATCGCATATATCTAAACTTAAAAATAAAGTTAAACAAGCAATAGATAACCTTCTATTTTTGTGCAGCAAATTAAAAACTTCAGATTTAAGAATACATATGAAACTTTACAGCTCGATTATTAATCCAATGTTATTTTACGCCAGTCCTATTTGGTGCTTGGACTATTTCTACCAACTCGAACAATTCCACATTTATTATCTACGCAGACTATTTCACATAGAAAGAACAGTACCGGGATATGCACTACGTCATGAAACTAATCGAATATGGTTATTCCCGTTTATATTAAAGCGAATTATCAAATTCTTCTACAAACTTAATTTCAAATGTGATAATAATTTAACTATTTTATACCATGAAAATATTAGACAAAGTAAACTACAAAAAAATAAACAACTATGGTATAACAAGCTGCAAACTATCTTCAATTCCTTTGGAGTATCAGTTCTATTATTTAAAGATAAAATTCAAGATTGGAAAACAGGTTATTCATTGATGTTAGAATCAGCTATAGCTCAATCTATAACAAAAGATCAGGACTCTCTTTATAGCAGTAAATATCACTCGTGGTACTTGGATATATTTGAAATACCTTCAATGCAATCATATATATGGCAATCGGTAAATTTGAACATAAAACGATTTATAATGCAACTTCGTCTAAACAAATATTCGCTGTATGTTAACAATACTTATATAAGTTTACTAACTAAATGTTTTTTATGTAATGCTGACGTTTTAACACCTTACCATTTGATATTAACATGTCCAAAGTTAAAGGAACTTCGTGAACATTATGATATAAATAGCACTTATAAATGCAACTCGCTAATAGAATTGTTAAAAAATTTTAACAATATGAGTAAAAAAGAATTATATAATATTTATAATTATTTTTGTAAAATAATAGAAACTTATAATAACAAAATAAATTAAATTAAAGAATATGTGAATATGTACGCGAGTAATAAGTGCAAATTAAATAATTAATGGAAAAATATTGTTTTATTAAAGATAAATATGGACACATGAAACTACAACCCCTTGTAATAGGGAAGTAATTCCCAATAGACAATAAACTTTTTCTGATTTCTGATATTTGCACTAAATATTCGTATTATTAATAGTTGTTGCACAAAGAGATATTTATAGATTAAAATAAAATTTTATAATTATCATTGGCTACATATAAATATAAATATCATCTGAATAAACACTATTTCTGTCTGCTATTTATATTATTATTGGTATCTAAAAGATTGCATTAAGCCTATTATTAAAACCATTCATTAACTGAAGTTATAAATAAAATCAGAATATTTATCATTTAATAACAATTGAATAAGAAAATCACTTCTAAAGACAAATTAATTAACAGTAAAGGACTAATATTGGCTTGTTTCCAATACTGAATAATAATATAGAAATTTTGTACTGGAGAGAGAAGATAATTCATAATTTAAAAAAAAAAAAATCAGATAAATATTTCAAAGCAAAACAATGCATTCTGATTGAGATACAAGGGTGTTTTTTTTTCAACCTCCGATGGTCCATAAAACAAAGACACGTGTAAATAACAAAATGAATTTATTACCAAAAGTTAGGTACAAACATGGTTACTTTTCAACATAATCACCGTGAAGATTGAGGCATTGTCATATCTGTGGATGATCTTTGAAATCCCCTCATCATAGAATGTTGCTGCCAGTGATTGAGATGGGCCTTAATGTTGTTTTGAAGATCGTCATTAGTCTCAAACCTCTGCCCTGCTAGCCACATTTTCAGTTCAGAAAAGAGGTAGAAGTCTTCACCACCTTTAAACACCCAGCGTATAGCCCCGATTTAGCGCCGAGCAACTTCNGCCAGTGATTGAGATGGGCCTTAATGTTGTTTTGAAGATCGTCATTAGTCTCAAACCTCTGCCCTGCTAGCCACATTTTCAGTTCAGAAAAGAGGTAGAAGTCTTCACCACCTTTAAACACCCAGCGTATAGCCCCGATTTAGCGCCGAGCAACTTCCACCTTTTTTCTGAACAGAAAAAGTGACTAAGAGGGCAGAGGTTTGAGACTAATGACAATCTTCAAAACAATGTTAGGGCCCATCTCAAGTCACTGGCGGCAACATTCTATGACAAGGGGATGGAAAAGCTCATCCACAGATATGACAAATGCCTCAATCTTCACGGTGATTATGTTGAAAAGTAACCATGTTTGTACCTAACTTTTGGTAATAAATTCATTTTGTTATTTACACTTGTCTTTTTTTTATGGACTATCAGAGCTTGAAAAAAAACAGCCTACATAGAATTGATGCTACAAGTATTAAAGAAACCAGTAGAAATTCTCTGAATATTAAACATTAAATTTTGCCAAGAGTAATTAAATTACAGGTCATACAATAAAAATACAAGACAAAAACAAAAGTAACAATCAGTATAAAATAATTCTCAATATAAATTATGAAAATACCAAAATGAATCTTAACAGTTTCAATTATGAAAAGATAGTTGTTTTTCTCATAATTTATATTTTAAATAATTTTATTTTCTCAAACAATATAATGACTTCTACAATCATAATTAAATAAAATTTTAATCTTATTAAAAACTAAAACACACATTTTTCCGAAGAAAACTTTTATATTGGTATTTTCAGAAATTATTTTCACATACATAAAGCTCAAAATTTTCTTATTTAGATGGTAAAAACATGTTGAAATAGAATTAGCCTCCAAAATTAGAAATAAAACAAAGTATCTATATTTTAGAACAAAAATAATAATTTACAGGAATTGTAAAGATTTGCTAATTATTAAAACAATTTATAAGATGTTTTCTAAGAAAAGATATAGTTCATCAAAATAATCCCATTTTTCAATAACTATTAATACAATAACTAAATTCAAGGCTAAACAAATATATTTTTAAGTATGTTTTAAAATCTTGAAACTTTTTCAATACCTCTATGACTAAAACAATAACGTTTATTAGGTTGCAGAGGTCCATGTGAAGAAAGAGCAATTTTATACAAAGAGCCTCCTTTAACAAACCAATCATGAGAACACTGTTGTTCACAAATACCATCACATAATAAACAACGATATAGTCTTTTTTCTTGTACGGCTTGTTGTGTGGCTTGTATTACAACTTGTGGTTTTGCACCAACAATACCTAAAATACAAAATTCATTAAATTTCTTTACTCATTATATTTTTAATAATTGATAAACGTTTTTATTTAATAATCATAATTAAGTCTTATCTATAGATATTTCCAATATTCAATTATAATAAAATTCAAAAATTATAATTTAAAAAATTTTATTTTTTTTATATTCAATTGACAAAGTTATTACTTTGTCAACTGAATATAAAAATTACATTTTGATCAAAATAAGAAAACTTGTAATAATTTCTTTTATATTGCATTGCATTTCAATGTAATATAAAGAAATTAATAATAATAATAATCATCATCATATCATAAAAAAATATCTTTCTAAATAAGAATATTTCTATTAGTTTCTTTAGAATGAATTATTGGCATGAGATATTTGTTTGTTTATGAACAAAAATAAATGATCAGAAAGCATTCAAACTAATTCTTAAAATATTTTCTGTATTGTTTTTTTATATAGATATATTACTTCTTGTAATACATCTGTAATACAAATTCTTATATATATTATTATTCAGATAATAATTGAAGCTTCTTACACTTATACCTAAACACACATACACAATTTATATAAATTAAATTACAGTACCAAGAACATGTCAAACTGGCTGGAAATTTGCATGATGGCTAGATCATGTTAGGGAATGAAAATGATTACAACAGCAGTACATTATGCAAAATTTGTGTGCAAGCCACATCCACTTAACTATTCTGTTGAAGATATAAATATAAACAGTATAGCTTATGTATCTATAATTGTGTCACCCTAATTCTAGCATGTTACTTTGTTAGTGAATGCCACATTTTTGCTTGAAGCAAAACAGGATTGTGGAACTTCAATAAGATGGCTTATTTTTCTGCAATATTTCCACTCATGTTGGAAGATATGCAAATGACAATGCTGCAAATATAGTGCCAGTGGAAAGAAGGTTGTATGCACTAACATGAGGAGTCAGGAGCAAAGTGTTACATAACATGAACAAGCTGAGCAGCACTTATATTCCAGAGCATTGGAACATTAATGGACAATGGAGGATTGTCATATACCAGGAAATATCTACAAGCTCTATCCAACAGCATTTGTTGCAGATAGATTTTTCACTTATCATTCATCATTGCAATTTCTTTCAACCTTATACCATCATCATTGGTGATGCAGCAGTTCCCTAAGAAGAAACACTGGGAGAAATATAACATTTAACTAACACTGCATCATGTTTTCTGATAAATTGCAGTTTAGCCTGGAGCATCATTAGCCCTAGCATGGATTGTTATGGTGTGAAATGCTATTGAGTTTAAACTCAGGCTTTTAGAATCTAAAATATGACTCACATCAACTATTAACTGTTATGAATATGATTAGCAATGGTAAAAGAAATTATTTAAAAAATTCTCCTCTAGTACCATTTTAATTTTAAAGTTCTGTTTTACTTGCAGACTTCCTGGCATCATCTTCCAACAAAAAATATCTGACTGCATGGATTATTCAGAAAATTTTGCATCTCATGGGTGCAAGGAATGTTTGAGATCAAATGATTTATCATCACAGTCAATATCAATAAGGATGCCTAAAATTTTGATTTTGAGTCTGGAATAGGACTTTCTTGTACAGTGCAAGTGGTGAAGGTTATGTATGTGGACGAGTGCATTCAGGAGAAAGGCTCATAATTCTCATTAAAATTCTACCTTCAGTTTTGTATATAATCTGACAAAAGTCACAGTTTCATCAGCTTCCTTATTTGTCTGGGGAGTTGTTTTACTTATAAAATCCAAGTACAGAGGAAAAATTCTAGATCCAGAAGGTAAAGAAAGGTCAATTAAATCCTGGTGTTGAAAAGCATACCTATCCAGTAGAATGCTAAGTTGCTGTACCAAGTTAAAAATTAATCTGAGATAATGGAGAGTGCATACGGTGGATTTTGTTAACTCCACTGATTAAAAAAAACAAGAATACTAAGCAGTTTACAATAATTAACAATAGAAAAGCATGCAAGGCTTCTCTATTAAGTCATAGGGCACTCTCCTCTTAGTTGAGAGGAGTGCCCTATAATTCAAGGACACAGGATTTTATAGATTTGGTTCTTGATTAAACATTTCAATAGCTCTCAAATATTCTTCTTCATGACTTGATTGACCTCTCACTTGTTTCTAAGTGTAATTAGATACTATTTTGATCATAAGAAAGATTTGACATCAACAGGTAATTTGATGCTGACTTTGATTCTAACATGGAGATGTTTGTTGACATTGAAACCCTCATTGTCTGGAAGCAGATAATTCCTCCTGACAGTTATTATTCCAAAGTACAAACCATTCAAAATTCAAATGACAAAAAAAGGATTATTAAAAGGAATTCCTTTTAGAATTAAAGTTGTTATTATTATTATTAATTTCTTTTTTGAGGAGGAAGGTTTGGATCATGTCTAGGACCTCACAGGTTACACTTTTCCTTTAGCTTGTGAGACCAATTTATTGCTTATTGAAATGTCTGAAACATGACTGCTTGGCAACTTGTTTGTTGTACCACATCAGAATTATCAAGAATGATCTCTGGAGCTGAACAAAGATATCATGGTATGTAATGCTAAAAATAGCCATCTAAGATCTCTACCATTCAATGCCACATTATACATTAGCTGTTATTACTGATAGGTACAGTCAGTAATGGCAACTGGGGAAATCCTGGACACTAGGTAAAGCCAGACATAAAATTTCAAAAAAATAAAAGGTTGGGCAGTGTGTCATGATTCCTGCCAGCCACTTAGTAATGGATTTGTTTTTATGTTTGTGCATTTTCATCCATGTTTTGTTTTCATCCAGCTGAAAATTCATTGTTTTTAGAAACTTTTCAGTTAAATTTTTATTGAATAATATATTCAGATTTTAGATATCTCTATAAGTGTGGATTATAATGTATTTTGTGATATTTATTTGTGATACATCAAAAACATAGCTAAAGTAATGTCTTGCTTTCCAAAGCTGATTAGAATCAAACAATCCAATTTGTGGCAATTACATAGGCAGTATTATAGTGTCCAGGATTGCCTCAGGTTTACTTTATGGTATAGTTACTTAGTTTTTCTCATAATACACTACAATTTTAGGTTGGCATGATCAGGATCTGCTGTTGACCATGACAAGCTAAATTTGTAGTGATTTAATATTTGAGATGTTCATAGCCCTTTTTTTATAAACTGATGAACTTATCGTATTTCAATTTCATTGTATTTCAATGAATATGTTAAGTAAATTTTATCTTTATTTTATTTGTCTGCAAAATTTTGTTCACTTTCTAGCTGACCATCCTTACCCCAAGTACTGTCTGGTACTATATCACATGGTAATACCAGACACTGAACAGTTGTCTAGTTTTTTTTTTATTTTTTGATGGAAAATAATAGGTCAACTTTTTTAATGTCTCATACCTTATAGTAGCCACTAGATTAGATCTTTTTTATACCAATTAATATTCCAAATTTTCTCTAATGGATCTTGTGAGACAGACTAAAATTTAACTTGTCAGATTCTCTAAGTCTCTCTCTACCAAACATCATATCTTCTGCTGTACCTAAAATTTTGTATTTCTAATCACTAGACCTATCAAATATCAAGCATCAAGATAATTACCACATAAACTTCACTTCATTGTATAGTACCTTTTGGTTTCGCAATTTCTGTAAACAACTGTATATGTATGTACATGCATATGTGTATGTACAAACTTTTTTGTATGTGTTTATCTGCAACAATTTTATGAAAACACAAAAACTATAATTGGATGTAAAAGAATTACTAATGTTATAAATTTGAGTAATTTTTTCATAAACATTATCAAATATATTAATATATTTAATCCTTCAGCCATATTGCTCAAATTATTAATCAGAGAGATACCATTCAACGGGATGTAAATTAAGCACAATAAATCACAAATGAGGCTACTGAATTGCAATAATACAAAAAAAATCTTTATTTGCAAACTACAAATGTAAGAGGACACCTTTGTTCTCTGACTTCTCTAATCATTATGCAACTTCCCTTGCATGCATACTCAAAAAATTGTGGGTAAAGTGTCCCAAAAAATTTAAATGTAAAAAAAAAACATTTTTTGTTTACAATAACTATTATTTAAATATTAAAATTGTTATATAAAAATGTCTAAAAATAATAACATTAAATAAAATAAATACCAGTTCTTTGATATGCATAATGATGTACATCTGCCACTAAAGCTGGATGAACATTGTATTTTTCCATAAAAACTTCTTCCATTGCAGAGGCTAATCTTAATATATATTGATCACCTAGAGTTCTTTCACCACCAATAATACAACAGCCACAATCATCAAATTCCATGTATTTATCAATTAAATTTTGAGGAACACCCCAAACTTTAGGAATCAAATGACGAGGTAATTTTGGAAGTATTTCTACAACAGAATAGATTATAGACATTTATATATCATTGTTAAATAAAATAATATATATATATTATATACATTATATTTTCAAACTGTAGTATAATGACTTTAATATAAATTTAAAATATATTCAGTATAATTTTTTTTAATATTAATTTTAATGTTAAGTGAAGCATGAAATGTCATAACAGCTTATATTTACATCATTTTGATATTCCAGAGAATTTGTAACCTAATGAGTTTGTTACTATTTTATTGTAAAATTGAAATGAATTCATTCACTAGAAAATGTTTTTTACCTCTCCTGAAAAATTTCTTTTTTGGGAGATGCCATATTTACAATGCCATAATGTTGAAAAATTTACAACATTATGGCATTGCACACTTCAAGTACTGAATTATTGAAAAAATTTCTAAACTGAATTTCTGGTTTACATACTTTACTGTACTGCACAACGAAAAGTTGCAGTCAATTGTCATTTTAATTCCAATATACTATGTCCAGCCAATTAAATTATCTATGATATTATTCCATAAATTTGTTAATATGTTTATTTCTACAAAATTTCTTTGAAAGAACTAAGCACATGTTTTATTTATTAATCTTATTTTCCTATGTCAGTTTAAAAAATGACAGGAGACAACAACTTTTTGTTAGATATAATACTATATTAGTTTTCCTCTGGTTTAATGTTTTAACAGTTTTTATGAACAATTTTGCTTTCAAGTAATGTGTTAAGTTTTATATTTTTTTCAACATTATTATTATTTAAGAAATAATTTAAAGATAATAAATCTATTGATAATCAGCAAATTAATATGAAAATAATTCTTAAAGTGTATTTTTCCATTAAACTTAAGAATTAATGGAATCATTTATTCATGATCAGAAGACAGTAAAAGAAGAAAATAGTGGATAGATGAAATAAATAAAATAATGAAAGTTTTACTAATATTAATATTAGTGACAAAAAATAAAGCTCAACAGATAACAAAAGATGACCAGAATCTTACAATTTTTAAAAAAGCAAATCAGAACATATAGACATGATGATGATAAACACAGAACATTTATGAGGAACATGCATCATAATGAATGAAAATCTGTTGATGGGGAAAATGAAATTTGTTGGTTTTATGTAACAGTAAAGATGAAAAATTATACAAATTACATGATAAAATAACTGGGTTATTGTAAAAAAAATTTTCTGTTTTATTTATTCACTGACCTTTTGAATTTTCATNAAATAATTTAAAGATAATAAATCTATTGATAATCAGCAAATTAATATGAAAATAATTCTTAAAGTGTATTTTTCCATTAAACTTAAGAATTAATGGAATCATTTATTCATGATCAGAAGACAGTAAAAGAAGAAAATAGTGGATAGATGAAATAAATAAAATAATGAAAGTTTTACTAATATTAATATTAGTGACAAAAAATAAAGCTCAACAGATAACAAAAGATGACCAGAATCTTACAATTTTTAAAAAAGCAAATCAGAACATATAGACATGATGATGATAAACACAGAACATTTATGAGGAACATGCATCATAATGAATGAAAATCTGTTGATGGGGAAAATGAAATTTGTTGGTTTTATGTAACAGTAAAGATGAAAAATTATACAAATTACATGATAAAATAACTGGGTTATTGTAAAAAAAATTTTCTGTTTTATTTATTCACTGACCTTTTGAATTTTCATAATTACTTTCTTTAGAATATTTATGTTATGTAAAAAAATGTAATTTAAAAATGATTTTTTACTTAAAATATGTCATATACATGTGATGTCAGATATTGATTTTCTAATGTCACAAACTAAAATTATTAATTAACACTTCTGAAATGCAAAATTATTTGAAATAAAAAAAATTAAAAGATAAAATTATGCATTGTATTAATAAGCCATGTCTCATAAAAAAAAAATCATTTAAAATTGATTTTCATTCATAGTAAAATATTACAAATATCAGGTCAGTCCATAAGTTTGTGGGTATTTTATGACCTTGAGAAAAATCTTGTTTTGCTGTTAAAAATGCCAGTCTAATATGATATTTTTTACACTGAAGTGTTAAGTTGGATCTCATTCATATAATACTGTTCAGAATTGGGAACATTTCAGTTGTTTATTTTTGTTAAAATGGAAGTAACAGATGAATATAAGAGACATGTTTTATACTTTTTATTTTTAAGTGATGAGAATGCTACAAATGCAGCCAAAAAATTAAATACTGTTCATAATCAAACTGTAATTAGTGTAAGGACTGCGCAGAAGTGGTTTGAAAGATTTAGAAATAATGATTTTAGTGTGGAGGATAAGGCTCGTACTGGAAGACCCGTTGACTTTGATGATGATGCTCTCTCTGCACTAGTTGAAGCAGAACCATCTTTAACAGTTGATGAAATTGCGGAACGTTTAAATTCATCCCATGGAACTGTTCATAGACATCTACAACAAATCGGAAAAGTTTCAAAGCTAGGAAAATGGATACCACATGAACTGTCAATAGCTAACTGACAACAACGTCAACTGCTCAACTCCAAAGCTTCAACTGGGAAATTTTACCTCATCCACCATATTTGCCAGATATTGCTCCCAGTGATTATCATCTTTTTCGGAGTTTGCAGAATTTTTTAAAAGGAAAAACTTTTGAGGATGAGAACAATGTAAAAAAGGCTATTTCTGAATATTTTGATTCAAAACCGAAATCATTTTACAAAGACGGGATTAAAAAGCTACCATCAAGATGGAAGAAATTGTACAAAATAATGGTGAATACATTATAGATTGAAATAAGATTTAATTAAAATTTTCTGTTGCTTTTTTTTGTAGATAAAAATACGCATGAACTTATGGACTGACCTGATAAATTATTATGTTTGGATAGATTAGCTAATAACCACAACTGTCATTCCGTAATAATGGAATTTTGCATAACGATATTTTAATATTAATATTTTCAGTGTCCTAACTGCTCTTAAAGAATGTATTTCACTTTGTTTCCTCTTTTCTTATTGTAATTGTAATGTTCTTTTTAACATTATTTTAGGTTATTGTTTTATGTTATTCTTAATTTTTTTTGTAGCAGATCCCGTCACTAAATCCAAAAATTTATAGTTTTTTTTTGGTCCTTTCATAAAATAATAATAGAGTCTGAAGAAAATATAATTAGTGGATTAGCCAATTTGACTATTTTTTTAATCAATCATACTTATCTTATTTTGAAAAATATAGAAATATCACAAATATACAGAAAATTCTTTGTTTTTCTCTTCTGTAGTTTCAAACAAAAACAAAAGCTTTTATATATTCACGATACTTTTATCTTTTTTAAAATGTAAATATGTCGGCCAAGTTTTAATTTTTTATACTTATCTTAGTTTATCCTGATTCAAGTATTCATTAGCTTATAACTATCTCAACTAATAATCATTGTAGAGTTACACTTAATTAGCTTTGTATTTTGTATAAAATCAAAGCTTGTAATTTTACAAAGTTATAAAATTTCTACACATCAGAGTTCAATAAGAGAAAGGTAAAGAAGTTATCTCTGTTTGAGATACTTCCATTTCTGCAGAGCCAGAAATATGAAAGGTAGAAGGGAGGAATTCCCTTCAAATCACATCGGGTTTGAGGAAATTTTGGGTCCTGAAAATATTCTGCACTCCTGTATTACTATATGTCAGGCTTGATTTATTTGTAATTATCTTTATGTAACAAATAAATTAGATCAAATCAACATTTAAAACAAAACAAAAAAATACTCCTTAATAACTTCATAACAAATTTAAAATATATTATATAAATTTCTTTCTTTAATTTTATTTAAATTTAAGTTTTAAAACAATCTGAATAGTCATTTCAACCTATAATCACTATAGAAAGTTATATAAAATTTATTTTATTAAACTGAAATAATTTTGAACAATAAATACTAATATTTTCTGCTTTATCTTAAAAATGAAAATAAATTATTCATATTAAAATTCAGTTACGTTTAAATATTTTTTTAATTTTTAAACATCTTTTTATCATTTTGTGACACTTATTTGTGTTTGAGAAACAAAGAAATTATATGACATGGTTTCAAATTATACGAAAAGTATTATTGATATAGAAACAGCGAATATCATCATAAAAAGGCATAATGAATACAGCTCAACAGCAAGGAAACTCATATACAGAAAAGATACAAGGTAATATATCCATTCATACATCTATATTGATTTAAAACCTGTATTAAATGCATGAATTTTAAAACAGATGTTCATTGATTTTATATTGTCGTGGAAATCTTTTTATTGTCGGGAAACGTGCATTTTTAGTGTAAACAATTTTTTAAGATATTACAAATGCTGTACTACATGTATGTGTAAGCATTTTCAAGTCTGTTGACATCCAAAGTTAATTTGATGAGGGGCAGAACTAGCCTGAAACATGTAACAATATGCGTATCAACTGAATAAAGATGGTAAAATGCCAAGTGTTGTAATTTGTGACACTTATTTGTATTTGAAAAACAAAGAAATTATATGACATGGTTTAAAATTATAAGAAAAATCTTTTTATCAATTATTAACTTTAATTTTGATACTCACTTCCTTTAATTCCTACAAGAGGGATATAATGATTCCTTCCAGAACTATTCCAAGCAATACAAAGAGGTTTATTTAAAACTTGATTTTTATCCCTACATTCTTCAGGTTTTACTAAACTAGGAAGAAAGAGACCTGGGAAACAAATATTTCAATATATTTTTATAATTATGTATTAATTAAAATATATTCTACATATGATTTTTTCATTATAAGAATAAGAATTGTATAATTAAATAAATAAACTACATAATAAAATTTACACAATATTGCTTTATTCTTTTCTGTAGAATTTATTTCTTTTCAAAATATTTGAGAAAACAAACTTGATTATTTATGATTAGTAATGATTAAGCTAAGTAATAAAATTATGCAAATTCAAATTAAATTATCTCCTCTATATTTCAGTAAAACCTCTAAGATAATCATCTCCAAAACTTAGGAAAACTGGTTATCTCAAAAGATGATCTTGTCAAAAGGAGTGACAAATATACAATGAATACAGAATACTACGTAGTAGTATGTGTTACCATACATTATGTAGTACTGTATTAGATGTATGAATTACATTTCCATGTACAGTAATACCCCAAACTTACGCGATAGGTGGGACTGAGCGATAACCGTGTAAGTCGAATTCGCGTAAGTCGGGGTATAATTTCGCAATTTGTGTAAAATCCAAGTCTGATGCATGTAAGCTAATAAATGTTCTCGTTAATCTTATCTCGTCTTTTGATTCGTTCACAGTTGCAAAAAATCACCACATAAAGAGTCTCTCAAATCTCCGTAGATATAACAAACACAGAAATAAATAACACAAAATAAATTGTAGCTGTGTGTTGATTCCACGCTACACGTCCAAACATGTAAGCCAAACAATAATGTGGGGGAGTGAGTAATCAAAAGTTGTATGGCGATCAAACAAAAGACGAATCGACGAGATTTGAAAATCGCATAACTCTGGGTTTGCGTAAGTTGGGGTAGCATAAGTCGAGGTATTACTGTAAATCATATGTAATTCTGTGTACTGTACATGAAAATATAATGTATACAGATTTAAATTAATATGAAATAGACATTTGCTTTCTCTGTTTTGATAGCACTTTTATATCTCTTCTATTTGGTCAAACAGTCTGCTCTTCCAGGTCAAATGAATTTCTGAACTCACCCAAATTCTGCCATCATCAATTATCACTTTATCCATCTCAATTAATAGAAAATATTAAATTCATTGGCTTTGTTATATATTATTTAGTTTAGTAAGAATAAGCATAAGCTATTTTGTTGAAGATATAAACAGGAAATTTATATGCTCTCTGCAATAAGAATGAATAAGAGAAAACAGAGAAGGTATACTATGAAAAAAGATTGAGATGAATTTTTATACTAACACAACAGTGCAACATATCTAACATGTACTTACATTGTACATGTTCATGGTTTCTATTTTATAACCCCATTCAGGATGATGAAACTGTCACTTCAAAGAAGTGACAGTTTCATATGATCACTTTAGTCACTTCAAAGAAGGTATTTCTTTGAAGTGACCAAAGTGATTATATAAGTCCAAGTTGTCAATGGTCAAGTAAAGAGGATAGTTTGCTTAAGAAGGATTAAAACCAATGAGACCTATGGAATAAAAATTCTGTTCTAAGAAAATCTGGTCATAGTCATCTGGAAAGGTTTTATACTCTCATTTTTAAACTTAAAATACCAATTGGTTTAACTTTTATTCTAATTATTAACAAATTCTAAATTAAATGTCCAGAAACACTGGAATATAGTACACTACAATCAAAGTTTACATAATCAATCAGTTATGACATTTTCTATAAATCAATCATTAGAAATATTAAGTTTCAAATTTTAGGTTAATAAAATAAAATTTTCCAATAAAATGTTTATATTTAAAATTCAGTCCAACTTAAATTTTAATTACTAGATTAAAAAATTCTCATTTCCATTATTATTCCACAACTGTTAATTTCTTTATTTATTTTAGCTAAAAATCATTGAAAATCTAAAATTGAAGAAATAAAATTACCTGAGTAATCTCCTAAGCTTTGCATTCCAGCTAAAGAATCTAATAATATAATTGGACGTTTAAGAACATTTGCTAATCCAAAAATGTGTATATTTCTTAATCCTAGTAATTCTCCATCAGATGGTACAAAATCAGGGTCACACTCTGCTATAATAGCATCCCATTCTCTCTCATCTATAAATTCTTTTAACAGTTCCTAGAATATATAATTTATAAATAGATAAATATTTTGTATAAATTTGTATATTTTGTATAAATCTATAACTGAACTGAAGCTTTCAACACTCAAATATTATATTATTTTTATATTGTAATTTATACTCATATTAATGAATATGAATGCATTAATCTTCCAGAAATAGCAAAACTATCAAAATATTTACAAGGTATTTTTATTAATAAAAACTGAAATGTTAAATAAATTTATGAATTGTAAATGCAGTCATCAATCATGACATAAAACCAAATCAGATGATAAAACTAAATGTTTTCAGCAATAGAAAAATAAAATATTATAGTAGCATTACATTAAACAATAATAGCAACAGTAATTATTTTAGTTCACTCACTGATCTTAGTTTCATTTATAGATGAAAGAATATTTAGTACTTTTATATAATTGCAAATTTATTAGACTGCAATTTAAAAAAAATTGTAGACCTATAAATTCCCATTGTCGTCTAATTTCAAGAATGGTGATAGATAGATGAAAGTTGAGACCCAGATATGGAAAGCTTAGGGGCAGGAAGCCGTGATTAACTATATATAAATTTCTGGTGTAGACTGGAAGTCATGTGATTTCAATTCAAAAATTCAATCTGGAATGGAGTTACATAGATGAACAGCATAATTATATTGTTAAAAGAAAAGTATAATGTACAGGGGCAAGACTAATAATTTGACATCCAGATCATATATTTTAAATTAAATAAATTAAAAATATGATTAAAAATGCAGCATGGCATTGTGATGATATCACAATAATTTTTGCTCATTTATATTTTGAAAAATTTTTTACAACTGTGGATCATTTCTTTAAAATTTAAAAGTTAAAGGTTATATTTTATGATTCCTTCAGGAAACATAATCCAAGAAAACATTATTTGAAGAATTAAAATATTCTTCTAAAAATGTTTTTGAAACATTAAGCAAAGAGTTACAATAGTTATCACATCCATAATGTATGCATTAAAGTCAAACTACTTTAAATTGCAGTTGAACTTCTGAAAAATATAAACTAAATTACAGTAACACTAACAAAAAATAAACAAGAAAATTCACAGTACTTTTATGTTTCCAATATTATTATAAAATAATAATAATTAAGAATTGTTGAATCTAATTCATAACAAGTGTTAAAACATTAATAAGGTTCTAAAAAATTGATAGTTTATTTCCATCACTGATAATTGTCATTTTTTTTATTTTTAATATTTTAAAATTAAACTTTAAAATAAAATCATTTGCTAGTTTCTCTCCTTATTCTTTGAATTATTATTATAAAAGTGAAAAAAAATATTAATATTAATCTTTGGGAAAACTACAATTTACACATCATACAAATTCTATCAGTGAGTGAGTGAAAGTAATATACAGGGTGTATCAGTACAGCAATTACAAACTTTCAGGAGAGATAGAGTACACCTAGACGATGGGAAATCACATAGCAAGGCATGGTCGAAAATGCTTTTTTGGCACAGTAGTGATGACATAAAACACAAGAAAGGAAGGACACAAACAGGGTGAGAAAACATGTTTATTATTCTTAGTACAACAAAAATCAAAGGTGGTGTTTGAAATTACGACCCCAGGATACATCTATCGCGTAAACCAGCCAAAGACATCCCAGCATTTTTACTGTACTAAGAATAATAAACATGTTTTTTCACCCTGTTTGTGTCCTTCCTTTCCTGTGTTTTGTGTCATCACTACCGCACTAGGAAAGTGTTTCCAACTATGCATTGCTATGTGATTTCCCATCATCTAGATATACTTTATCTCTCCTGAAAGTTTGTAACCACTGTACTGATACACCCTGTAGATCATATAAGCTATATTAACTTCACTAACATGGAATGAAAGCAGGAGAGAAAAAAGTGGAAAAGAACCTCCACTACATTATCAAAAAAATCTAAGTATTTCTGAGGCATCAAACTTTAATGCTAGATTTTCCTAGAACAAAAATAGCATGTTAATGGAACATCTTAAGTGCCATCTGCCTAATTTTAAAAAGTTTACAATAATGAATTTATTTGTATTATTTCATATCACACTGTTTTCTTACGTCTTATTACCAATTACTTTGACGAAAAGAAAAGTCACCTTTATAACTGCAGCAACACATTTATTAAAAATAAGAATATTTTCAATCTGTTTGACTGATCTTCCTCAGTTAATAGAAATGTAAAAAGAAGAATACAATAAATGTATAACAATATACAAGTATCCCTTCTACAACACATTTGAAAATTGGAAATACCTCCAAACAACATGACTTCCAGTTTTGCTCTAACACTGTTTTGGAAATCCTCTGTACAAAATTTTACAATTTTTACGTGTAAACTTCCTTATTCATATTTTTTTTTATTCAAGTAAGAATGCATGTTGTTTCAAATTTGCCCATGGATTTTAGAATATTGAAATTTTCAAATTATTTTATGCTTTTTGTCAGGCTTATTTTAATGAAAATTGATAGGACAAGGAAGAAAAAATTGTACTAACTTTTCTATCAACCAAGTGTCGTAGTCATTGATTTCAAACTTTAGCCCTTAAGACTCACTATATTTTCTTTTTATAGATCAGTGATTTTTAACCAGTGTGCCATGAGAGGATCATAGGTGTGCCATGAAAATTTCTGAAGTTTATTAAATAAATTATTTTCAAAAGAAGCCCAAAGAACAATAAGTATACGTGTCAAAATTAAACTCTCTTTAAATTGATTATATAAGATTTTCATTGTTGTAATGAATAAACATACATAATGAAGTAAAAAATATATATTCATAAAATATTTTGTATAAATCTATAACTGAACTGAAGCTTTCAACACTCAAATATTATATTATTTTTATATTGTAATTTATACTCATATTAATGAATATGGCAGATTTCTAAAGACAATTATCATATGACTTTTAAATGCAAATTAAGACTTAAAATTATAATTTAAATGCTAATTGCTTTTCTTATGTAAATAAAAATGATTAATTTAAATAACTATTATTGTAACCTGCTGTTATTTTAAGGAACAACAATACTGTTTTATTTAATTCACAAAAAATACACACAAAAAAAAAATTAGATTAAGTGGGAAGTAATATGGTAATAGAATGTTTACAAAAGTAACTTTAAATCATGTGATTTTTTCAGCACAAATTTGTGCTACGAAATTTAATTATAAGTTCAAGTGCACCATGATATGAAAAAGATTAAAAATGCTGTTATAGATTAATCTTTGTATTTAGTAAAATTTATTTAAACATTTTTAGGTAAGTGTTATCAAACTTTTTTAACCATAAGTATTACTTACCTATGAATGATTACTTCATTCATAAAAATGATGAGCAAAATACAGCAGTATCTCTGTACTTGAACAATTCAGTATTCAAACACAAATTCTGGGAAAAAGTCACTCAGTACTCAACTGAATGAACGCAACCCACTAGAAAAAATTTCTATTAATAACATATTTTTATTTCGTCATCCATAAACAATTTTTATGATAAAAATAAAAAATATGAAAATGTTGATGATACTTCTGATCAAGAGCAACAAAAAAGATGAGATGACGGCAATACTTTGTAAAAAGAAAACACCCTCATTTAACTAAAATTAATATTAACAGTACTTTTAATTGTGATTGTTAATTAATTGTTGATTGGAAAGAAATAATTGATTACTTTCATAAACATATTTCTCTTACTGGTTTTGTTGTGGGTTTTAAAGAATTAAAGGCTATTGGCTTTTTTTCAGTAACATATCATACAAGGAACATTTGTTGATATAGGTTTTATTGGAGGTAATGCCCACTTCTATCTTATATAACATTAAATATTTAGTTTAATCTTTTGGTATTTTAACCACCACCCACCTCATATCTTCTACCCATATACAGTAACCCTTGTAAACAGATTCTAACCAGTCAATTACCCAATATTTTCTTTAATGTCAATTTGTAATCAACCATTCTAAAGACTGAAGAAGGGTCATTAAGACCTGAAATGCATTTCCTACAATAAAACCTATATCAACAAATGCTCCTTGTATGATATGTTACTGTTAAAAAAAAGTCAATATTTGTTTTAGTAACAAAAAAGAATAGTATACTTTTGCTAACTTCTGGAACATAACAACTATATTTTGCATTAGTCCTTTGTTTCATGTAGCATGATTTGCATAAAATGGCACTTTTTCAGAACATAACTAATGTGTTATACAAAGTTCACCCAACTGAACACTACTAGTAACATTAATAATCATAGTTTTCACTATACTCGCACTAACTGGCAATTATTATAAGACACCTTCAATAACATTTGGGCTGGTATCCCTCACCACAATCACTATACTCAGGACACCTTAGACCATCTTGTCACCAGGCTTACAAATACATAACTAACTCTTATGTTATTGCCTCCAAGCTCGAACATTGTAAACACAAAAAAGTTCCTTGGTGGATCACTGAGCTAGAAAACAAGAAAAAAGAAGTTAGGAGATTAAGGAGGCAATTTAGGAATGAACAGGACCTGGACATTAATTAAAGCCACACTTAGAGATCAGTACAGGCACAAATGCAACGCTTACAAAACCCTTATAAATAAAACAAGGACAAATACTTGGAAGGATTTCTGTACCAACACTTGCGGTCGCAATCCCTAGTCAGAACCATACTACTTAGCTTGTAAGGAAAAACATCAGCTCCAAATTCCCTCCCCTATCCAGATCCCCAATGGTCGCTACACTAATAACACTGAGGATACTATCACGCACATTCTCACTAGTCTTTACCCTTCAGATGACCCACAACATAATGACAGTATACAAGTGGTCATCAGTAGTTCTATACTCACTCCATCTAACACAGACAATGACCACAACTTCACCTACATTGAGGTCTCAAATGCCATCTGCTCACTCACCGATAACAAAGTCCCAGGCCTTGACAGCATAACCACTGGGATGATTAAACACACATTTGTTATCTTTTTTAATATCTGCTTGAACACTGCCCTTTTTCCTACTCAGTGGAAAAAAACTAGTGTTAAATTGATTCCCAAACCCACCAGCACTAACACTTACAAAAACTACACACACACACACACACACACGCACGCACGAAAGAAGGCAGTACTCAAAGGTGTAGCCTTAAAAGCTCATAAAGATGGGTAAAGGAAGGAGGGAGAATGATTTGAGGAAAAGTTGGAAAGGTGGGATAGTTGGAGTTTGAAAGTGGAAGGGAGAGGACATGAGCCACAAAAGACTGTTGGATAAGACAAGGATATACAATAGTTTATGCATGCAGAACAATTTGTATTTACAGGGAAGAAGTAGGCCCATAGAGTATTACTTTGAGGAGTAGGACAGATGAGGCCACCTTGATAAAAGTTAGCAAAATAAGGGGTGACACTGAGAAGAAGCAATAAGGAGACCCCTTATGGGGTCCCTGTTGACCCAGGAGATGAGCTGTCCATTAGGTGCTGCTTGGGCTGGTAGTGGTATAGTCCGTTAGTTTCAGGTATCCCACGAAGGTCTTGAATTCTTGATAGATAATCTGGTCCTCTGTAAAGATGTATAGTTCACAGGGCCAAGGATATCAGCGTTCCACAATAGCCTTACAAAGGTTTGCACGGTGGCATGAGTGAACCAGGAAGATGAAGATTAGATGCATTGGATTTACAAAAAATACACCAATCTGCCTTCTCGCAACTCTGGGAAAAGTGAAAGATGGTCTTATGATTAATAGGATCACTTGGCATCTATGCAAGTGTAGAGCCCTGCATCAGAATCAGATTGGCTTCTCTAAAAACAAAGCCAGTACTGTAGATGCCATTCACCAGGTTGTTAATTACATCCACCAGGCTAAGCTTAATAATCAGCATATGGCAATAATTACTATTGACTTTAGAGACATCTTAGATTACACCTTGTGGCCTTCTATCTTATACACATTACATGCTCATCACTGCCCTCAAAATCTTTACAAATTTCTTCAATTCTATATTAACCTCAATGCCCACCTGTTTTTAATTATAATGTAATTAAGCATAAAAAATACTTAAAACTGAAAAAAAACGAAAGAAATGCATTAATTTTGAAGAAAAAGCTTCAAATTTTATTTTCCTTTGTCTCGCCTTTCTGTGAAATTTAACACCAATGAGTCATTGTTTACACAGCTGGATGATCTTGAGAACAACTGGAGTGGATTTCCCGGGACATTCTCATATACGTCTCAGGAGGACAAGGGTTTAAAGTATGGTGACTAATAACTAGACATATATTCTTAAATATTTTTGAAAAATTAAAAATTTTATTGCGATTTCCGACCCTCCCTAATTAATTAAATTTATATATAATAAAATCTATTAATTAAAAAAATTAAAAAACTATCGGAGGTCGTTAGACATCAGAAAGTAGCTTTAAATAACTTTATCGAAGGAAAATCCGTGCGCTACAACTTTAGAACAATGAATTAAATTTGATAAAAAAAAATCCCATTAAAAAACAATTAAGCCTTAATCGAGCCTAATCAAAGGCTAATTAAAATCGCGATAAAATTTTTTCGCGCAGGCAAAAATTTTTGCAAACATTTGTGGACCTAAAAAACNAAAAAAAAAAAATTTTGTCAAAAGTGGCCTTAACTACCGAATTTTTCGTAACGCTATGTAACATGTCCGAGTTATCTCGGGACTTAATTAACAACAGGAGTGCCGGTTACAACACAAAATAACATAATCATACCCATCACTCAGGACTGTTCTCAGGGATCCAAGTCTGGTCCTGGTCTCTGGAACATAGCCTATAACTCTATCCTGCACTTAAACGACACTCTGCCTCCTGCATACAGGGCTATGTGGATGACAATTATCCTAGCTTCACACAGGAACAGTAAATGCTTACAGGACATATGCAACAACATTCTCAATAACATTCACTAGTGGAGTATTAATTATTAAACATAGGCAATCCATTAACACAGACAAATGCGAAAGCATGATAGTTGGTAGGAACACGCCACTCATCAGGAAGCTTACCCTTCGAATAGGTGCTCACAGAGTAAAGCAAACAATGGAAATTAAATATTTAAGTGTTATTCTTGACGAAAGACTTAACTTCATATCCCACATCAAATACATCACAGACAAAGCAAAAAAGATAGCCAATGCCCTATTAGTATTGCTAGGAACACATGAGGCCTTGGCCCTAACACTACTAAGCTTATTTACAGGGGTGCAGTGCAATTCAGCCAGCACTCCTCTATGCTATACAGGTCTGGGGGCCATGTGGCTGCCAAAGTCCATAACCATAAAAAACTTATCTGTTCAAAGGATTGCAGCTCTCTGCATTTGTAAGGCTTATAGGACCTATGCAATAACATTCTCAATAACATCCACCAGTGGAGTATTAGTGCCCTTTTGGTAACGTCAGAGTTGACATCTATCAACTTAGAAATTAAACGCATTATTTGGAAGGAAAATCTCATCACCTTATCTGGCAAGACCAACTCGGATGTCGACATAATGATTAGAGTAGGTAAGATTCCCCCCAGTCTGACCTTGATCGATGATATCAAAAAATTTAGCATTGACAAAAATAACCTCCCAATTTACGATTACCAACCCCTCCCATCAGCTTGCCCCGACATTTACTTCAAAGATCCAAGTGATCATCCCATGTTTAGGATTTACACTGACAATTCCAAGATGGGTGACAAAGTGGGTACTGCTTTTGTAGTTTACTCCGACTTAGGCCATGAGCTTCGCAACACTTGCTTCCGTCTAGGTACACACTGCTCAATAGCACAGGTAGAATCTTTAGCTATTTATACAAGCTTAATTCGCATTAGACGTAGAAAGAACAAAAGACACTACTATCACATTTATTCTGACAGTAAGGTAGCTTTACACAGGATTGCAAAGTCTGAGAGCTGCTTAAAACGTGTCCATCTCATACACCACATTCTCAGACACTTAGACAACATTAGAATAGGTTTCCAATGGGTCCCTGGGTCATGCGGGGTTCTTGGCAACAAGACTGCTGATGGTCTTGCCAAACAAGATGCAAAGTCTTCAGTCACTAGTACTTTCAGTTACATTCCTACATCATACATCAACAATCATAGTCAAGAAGCAAATCTTCATTCTCTGGCAAGACAGCTGGGACAATGACACCACTGGCAGGCTCACCTACACTTTCATCCCAAGGATGACACTACTGTGACTCTTCGCCACTTCTACCCTAGTTACACCCTCACTCAGCTACTTACAGGACATGGCAACTTTAAACAATACTTGCATAGATTTAATCTTGGGGACAATCCACAATGTGATTGTGGTATTCAGGAGGACCAAACACCACTTCACTTAGTTTTTTTGCTGCAATACGTACAATCACATTAAGGATAGTTTAATGAAAGCCGATATTCTTGAAGGGTACAACTGGCATTGCAACCTACACCAACTCATTCACACGCATACAACATTACATCATCTATTCGCATTCATATCCCTTAGTGATGCTCTTAAGAGCATCACTAAGGGATATGAATGCGAGTACAGGGAACAGATACTCACTCTGGGAACAGATGGCAATTAGCTTTTCCTTGCTTTGTTACAACTGTCAGTATGTAGCTGCCTTTCAACTTTGTATTTTAATTCTTATTTTCCATCTTCTTTTTCAGTCTAAATTTGATTAGTTTAAGTTAGTCCTAGTTGTAAGTTAGATTATGGACTCTTAGCTTGGTTTCCAGTTAGGTTATGATAGGTTAGGTGAAACTAGATTAGGGGCTTTTGGCTTTAGTCGTCTGGTTAGGATTGTTCAAGATTATAGTAGGTTAGTATAGTTAGTAAGTTAATGTAAAAAAAATAAATAAATAAAATAAAATTAATAATAATAATAGCACACCATTAAACTTACACTCACATCATACAGACTTGAAACAACATATAAAAAGCATAGACAACATTAAGCAATCGTGGGCTCGAAAGGCACTCCATGGCAGGCATCCTTATGACCTAGCCCAGGATTTTGTTGACAAAACTGCGTCAAACAGCTGGTTAGATCGGGGATGCCTCTTTGGGGAGACGGAAGGATTCATGATTGCCATACAGGATCAGGTCATAAATACTAAAAACTACAGAAAACACATACTCAAAGATACAACACTCACAAATGACACATGCAGAAAATGTCACATCATGCCAGAAACTATACAACACATCACTTCTGGTTGCAAGCTCTTGGCACAGACAGATTACTTACATAGACACAATCAAGTAGCAAATATAATACACCAAGAGCTTGCAAAGAAACACAAATTGGCAGACATCCACGAACCATACTACAAGTATATTCCACAGACAGTATTGGAAAACAACACGCACAAAATGTACTACGACAGAGCCATAATCACAGATAAAACAATTTACCACAACAGACCAGACATCACACTCATTGACAAACACAATAAAATCACATACATTATAGACATAGCCATTCCAAACACTCACAATGTACAAAACACATGCACTGAAAAAATTAGCAAGTACACAGAACTCGCCCAGGAAATAAGGCATCTGTAGAGGATGGATAGGGTGCTTATTGTACCTGTTGTTCTCTCCTATACAGGTGTGATACCCCACACACTTCACAAAAGCCTGGAAACATTACAATTGAATAGAAATACATACATCACACTACAGAAGGCCACTATATTGAATACATGCCATATTGTTAGGAAATTCCTGAATACAGACACTGACACACTTATTTAATTTTAGTTTTTGGTTACTATGCCTTGACTCTGGTCTGGCATAGTACACAGCCACAGGTGTCAACTGAGTATAACCTACTAAACCCAAAATAATAATAATAATCTAATCTATATCTATATACAGTGGGTGATTGGTTAATGAACATAATCCGTTCCAAGACTTTGTTCGCTATCCGAATTGTTCATTAACTGATTATTGATTTACCATATGTTTTTATGGGAATTTGATTAATTCATTCTGGAGACCCCAAAAAATAAAGATTATATACCTATTAATATATATTCTTATTATGTTTATTTATATGTAATAATAAAATACATATATACACAGTCTTGCATTTTTATTAGTTGCATTTTTTCTGTTTGTGAGGGTTAAAGAATCTGTCCAATGTCGATTGCTTCTCTCTTTTCTTCAGGATTTTTCAGAAGTAATTAATAGCATTGTAATTGTAGAGATCCCTAAGCCTATTAACCTCAACCTGGTTTGGATGCCATTCTAAGACTGTTGATCTGACATCCCCACTTCTTCAAAAGATCTTTAATTAATAGCAGATATCAGCATTAATCCTCTTTTTCATAATAAACCATATCTCGTCGAGTTTCTTGGTGTTCATTCAAGAGTTCTTAACATTCTTCTGTCAGATCCGTTTCAGGTTCCATTATAAGCTCTTCGATATTCTTTATTCTCAAAAGTGATTTTTGTTACTCCTTTAGCTGCTTAAGTCTCGTTGATTATACTGTATCTTTCTTAGATAAGATTGAACTGCAGCCTACTGTAGACCTGTTCACGCCATACTGCCCAGCAACATCAGACAACTTCTGCCCACTCTCTACATTTGTTATTTTACCTTTCGAAAATAAAACTCGACGCAAAACTCAACGAGTGCCCGCCCGACAGTCTCACGAATAGTATAAAAGAATTCTTTCTGTCAGAAAAATAAAAGGCTGGAATTACAAGGAAGAGTTTCAAAGTTTGGAGGAATACTATCTGATGAGTATATTCCGGGTTGAACGTCGATGTTGACGTCTCCAGCACTCCTAAAAGCTTCGAATTGTTGCCTGAAGACAAGGGAAAATCAATCGGTATTTGTTATTTTCGTCGCTTCTTTTTATGTTTGTTCAGTGAAGTGCTCGTTGTTCGTTGTCCGATCACTCGCTTTATATATATAAAAATGGACGTGTTTGTGCCTATACGTCACTCTGCAGCCAAAACTACACATCGCACATGAATGGTGTTTGTGTGTGGTAGTAGCCCCAAATCTCCCATCGTGCACTATGGTGGTTGCTTCTGGACAACTATAAGGGTGTGAGAGATATGGAGTTTGAAAGTGGTTGACTTCAAAAATGTGTGACGTTTCAATGAGAATGTTCCAGTTTTTTCTAGAAAGTTCCAAAACCTAGAGGTGAAATTTGGTACACAGAGTACATCATGAAAATGCACACTGAGAAGGGATTTTTCAAAATTCCCCTGCAGGGAGAGAGCATTATGGCTTAACCTGAAGAAAGGCTTCTACTGTACTATTTTAGATGCAATTTTTTGTTTTTAACTGCGTTTTAGTAGGATACGTCATGAAAACACACACTGAGAAGGGATTTTTCGAAATTACCTTGCAGGGGGAAAGCATTAAGGCTTAACCTGAAGAACTGCTTTTACTGTACTACCTTAGATGTGATTTTTTTTGTTTTTAATTACGTTTAGTCTTCATTGAGTACTTAGTGGTATTAAATTGATAACATTTCAAACATTGTTATAAATATTTTTTATATATTTCGATTTTTTAACCAAATGTTCAAACCATTTTAAATTTGAATTTCTTTTTTACATATTGGTTTGATTATAGAACGATTGTAAACGTTCCAGAAAATTGATCAAATTGAAAACTGTTTGATTCTCAGCAATTCTCATCATTCTCAGTGGTAGGTGTTATATAACAATTACTATGGTTGTTGAAATATTGAATATAAATAGGGTTTTGCTTGCAAAATCCACGCAAGCAAAGCCACGAGTAACAGCTAGTAATAATATAAAATCTCATGATACAGATGGTGCCATACAATTTCAACTTTCTGTTAGAGTCCTAGTGTTTTTCACTGGGAAAGTTATGCAACTCATTGCTGAAATTTTTTTCTTTATTGATCGTAATGACAAAAAACATTTGAAATAAAGTCTGTTTACATTTATACGTTTGAATCTTTTTTTACACTGTGATAAACGCATTGTGGTATTCACCATCATTCCAAACTGAATTTGGTACAAACTTTGTCCTTTATCATTATATAGACGTTAGTAGTGCCTTTGATTCCATCTTACCAATGTAAGGTAGCCGACTCGGTGGAGATAGGGGACTTGAAACCCACTCCACGGCACCTGTGTAAGGTTGCCTTCTCCTAGGTGGGATCTATTAATCCCGCGTCAGGATGAACCTAAGAGAAGGTTATATGTGGGCTGTGACGGAGGAGGCAAGTGATGACAAGTGTTTTACACAAGAAAGCCGTTTATTTGTTAACATTTATGCTTACAACGACAATCCTTCACTAGGTTCTTCTCATCAAAGATGCAGAGAGGCAAGAACTTCGGCGTCTGTATGGCCCCGGGGTGGACGAAATGAGGTCAATGAGCAAGGCAGACAATCAGAAGGAGGAAGCGGTGTGGTCCAAAGTTCTTGGCGACAACACACCACAATATAAGTCACAATCTTTTGTGGAATATGGAGGAGAGCTTCTTCCGACCTTGAATTTTGGATTTTTATAGTTTTTTCTCCCACTGTTCGGACTTCTGATTGGCCCCTCGTTCCCTTCCTAGCTTCCCGATTGGTCTCTCTTTTGTTTTGGGGAAACTGAGATCAACTCGGGTCATGGGAAAGATCCGATTCCAGATGTCTGCTCGATGCCTTTCTGTCGATTGTTCTTGGGGATTGCTGACAAAATTGCAAGATTCACACTCATAATTTAGCTCTGTAACTCGCGATTTCTGTCATCTGGGTACTTGAACGATCATATGCAATGATTTATCTCTCTTAAATCTTTCCCTTTTTTCCGAAATTGTTTACCTAGATTGATTGTTTATGAGCGCGGGAGTCAAAGTTCTACCTGCATATGACTACTTGTCTCTGACTTATAACTTTTCATTCTGACATTGACAGTTCGTTTAACACGTATTGGAGTCATCCGAGACTCGTTGTTTACATTTAGTGCTGCGTTGTTTAAATTACGGGATTTTCCTTCCCCTCTCATATTTAATCTATTGTTATTATTTAATCATAAGAAACTATGACACACTGAAAACTCACACAATGAGAAACTATGGCACACTGAGCAGGAAAACACGTGGGTCGCCCTATGTTTTTGCAAAATTAGAGGAGGTCAAGTAGACATGCCGACAAAAACCAAGACAAATTTTCCATGAAAAAAAATCAAAAACCAAAACTGATGATAACCGAAGTCAATGAAAACCAAAGTATTACTGTAAATTTTTATGTAATGTTTTCTAACTCAAAAGTTATTTAGTGTTTTAAAGTTTATATCAATGCCAATTTAATATAAAACAAATTTATACACTAGATTTAAAAAATGAAGCAAATGAAAATTGTGCAGCAAAATTCTGCTTTATATAAATCAGTGATTCTTCAATAGGGGGATCATGACTCCAAATGGGATTTCCAATTCTTATGGAGTTGCATAAACTCCTTTTATTAAACATGATTCTCATTTAAAATCTTTTTTATAATCAATTCCTAACAAGAAACAAAATGAACGCAATAAATTTTGTACAAAATTGCAATATCAGCAATGACTAACATCAATATTATTATACTAATTATGTTAGTAATAGCTGTTTTTCATTTTGTATCAAAAAATTATGCATTTATTATATCTAGATGATCTTTATAAAATGCAAAATTGAATGCAATTATATGACTACTGAGAATGAGTATTTTTGATGATCCCTAAATAATTATTGATGTACAGTAATCACATACACACCAAAATATTATCAAATTATTATGTGCACTTCTTTTATAACTTATGTATGTCTTAACTGATCAATATATTTTATAAATTACAGTCGATCCCCCTATAAGACGGTAGATACGTTCTGTTCTTTATGAATCAATTTTGTAGGAATCACAGCCCGACACGTGTGAAGTTTACGGACTATGGCTGTTTGAAAGGTTTTCTTCCATAAAATTAATCGATTCTAGACTAATTCGACTCAACATTTCCAAAATCTGTATATTTTTTTTGGAAATAATCCGTATAAACTACGCTATAAACAAAAAATTGTAGGATTACTTACTGAGTGTGCACCATTCAACATCGCTGTTGCTCAAGCTTGTTTTCGTCGCGGAACAGCGCAGCAAACCGCGCCCGCGATTTCTGATGTTATTTTTCTGCGAAAACTTCGCTGAACTTTAGAGACATCATTAATATAAATAATTGTAATCGCCATTGAATAAGAAATGTTTCTTTCACAAGAAATGTATAAAATTACAGTGCTGTATTAGACTTACGGTACCTAATTTACATACTGTACAGACAATAG
>NW_019384819.1:333271-400517 GCF_000671375.1 Centruroides sculpturatus
TCAAGCATCATTCGTAAACGTCACAGTATTATCGCTGAGATGGAAACAATGTTAAAATTATGGCGTAATAATTAAGTAAATGTGAAAAATTGTAAAATAATATAGGCCTAATTTGTTATAAATGTGTATTATCTAAGATTTTATTAAACATTTTTTTCTAAATTATTGTTTTCTTTAGTCTCTGGCCCCAATTAAAAATGATTTGTATGTATTTATATGCGAAATTATACCCCGACTTACGCGAATTCGACTTACGCGGTTACCGCTCGGTCCCACCTATCGCATAAGTTCGGGATATTACTGTAAATGAAAATGCATAATTTTCACCAATCAAATTTACACCAACCAATTTACACCAATCAAATTTATTGATTGGTGTAAATCTAGTTTCATCTGTATTGCTGATCTACATGCATGTAATAATGAAGATTTTTAACTATATTAAATAACAAAAAAAAGTAGTTTTTGTGATGATATATGTGTATATATGATGATGTATATATGACATTTATGTTATCATCTTATCTAGAAATATAGACCAATAAATTATCAAAAACAACAGGATTAAAAATTTATACCATTCGCAAAGAAAACCAATACAGAAAAATACATTACTAATATTAGAAATATGTTAAAAATAATAACTAAATTATCCAAAGACTCAACAACTGTAATAAAAGAAAAAAATATTGAAGAATTTCTAAAATACAAATTTTTATGTAAGAAAATGAATGATGAGCATCAACCATTTTGTATACTTTGTAGTGAAACCTAGCAAGCTAGACTTGAAACAACTCATTCAAAGTACATTGAAAAACCTATTACATTTTTCAAAAGAAATCTGGCCAACTATCAATATGTTACAAGATAGTTGGCCAGATTTCTGTTTGAAAAATTGAACCTCAATTTAATAAGCTTTGTGATAAAATGCAAGGCAATTTAAAATAATTGAATTAAGTGACTTTTTAATTTAATTGGTCTTTTATCATCACCAAAGCCTTTGATTCCATCATATTGATTATACTGCTTGAAAAATTATCTTTTGAATTTGATATTGATAATCATATTTTGTCTTGGCTTAATAATTATTTCATAATGCACACATGTAAAATAAAAATTTCAGACTTCTTTTCTCAGCAATTTTCCCCTTTGATCAGCATTTCTCAAGGTTGTATTCTTAGTACTCTATTTTTCATTGCATATTTAAACAGATCACTTTCCCTTATACCTTCCTCATTTATCAATGCCTACACTATTGACATCAAAATCACTAATCGCTGTCAGATTACTGAACCTTTTATTAAATACTGAAAAAACTAAAATCATGACAGTCTTGTCAGATCTCCTACAGTATTAACATTAATTTTTGTATTGAAACTCAGCCACTAAACTTTGTGAATTCTATACTTGATCTTGGCATTACATTTGACCCTAAACTTAACTTTAAATTGCATATTGATAATATGATCAAAAAAGTATCCATAGCCAAAGAATGCTTTGGTATAATCTCAAAAATGTATCTGATAAAAACATCTTACGTGTAATATTTTTTGCCAATGTTCAGTTGTTAATCAATTATGCATCACTGGTTTGGGCTTTGGCCTCCCATACCCTTTTAATCAAACTCAACAATGAAATTGGTAAGATTTTCATTCTTCTCAATAAATTATCACAATTTTCATTTATTCATTCTCCTCAATTTACTCAATCCTGTTTAGGTTTACATGACTTTTAAGAGTATAGATTATTTCAACCATATTTTTACTTACAAATACTTTAATGGTTCACTTTCTTCTCATCAATCTTAACATCCATACACCCTCCGTTAATACACGTTAGCTTTCATGTATTTCTACTTATTTTTGCTGTCTTAATGTTACAATAAAATTATTTTTTTCATTATCACAAAGTAGCTAAAGCAATTGAAGATAAAATATACTTCAATTTTAATCAGTTATAAATCTCATTGCAAAAAAATTTTATATTTTTATTGAATATTTTATTGATTGTATATTACCTTTTATGATTATATTTTAATGGATTTTGTTATAATTTTGTTGTTATAAAGGGGTTATATTTGACAATAATGGCTGCCATTATTGTAAAAAGACATTGCCTGTAATTTTTTTATATAATAAATTTTTATGTTTATTATTTTTGAACAAAAAGGTTAGAAATAAAATGTAAACTAAAAATTTTTAAAAATAATTCCTTATGTATAGATTCAATGTTAAGGTTGTGAAAATTTATTAATGTTTGAATGGAATTATGGAAAAAAGACTATAAACCACTACCATTTTGGTAGCATAACTGCCTACCTTTCAGTTAAATTATCCTCTTTGGTCATTAATTAGCCATATTATATCTGAATGTAATCTAATAATAGTTATTTAGATTTATTGAATTATTTGGGTTGTTTTAATGTATTTAGATGAAAGTTTATCATCTAAAAAGTTTTATTCATTCAATTTTTTTATAAATTTATACTATGCTTACTTACAAAAAAATCTTTAAACTAATCTTTATTTATTTATAATATTTATTAAAGTAATAAACTTACCTTATATTTTTGTAAGTTTTCTTCAAAATGCCTCTTTAAATTGCATCTCAATGGATGCCAAAAAAGTTCTCTTCCAATTAAAGCCCTAGATATTGCATGAACTAAACAATGTCCATCTCCATCAGCATGAACTGGAATCAATCTTTCTTCTCCATCATTATAATCTTTAACCAATTCCAAAGTTCCAGACAAATACTGAACACTTCCTGAAATATCTCTTCCATAACCAACAATAGATATGTGTTCTGGATCAATTAGAAATGTTCTATTCCCTAAAACACTACAATCAAAATATTTTCCTTGATTCATATCACTAAGTAGTTTTGCTTTTCCAGTACTTTTATTCATTCCATAAACTGTTAACAAAGGTGATAAAAGTTTACAATGATAATTTGAGAGTCCTAATACTTTAACCATTTCAGCACCTTTCTTAGGTACAGTACTAACAATTACATTTTTTAACATCCTTTGCAGAGCAATTTCTGGATTTGAAACTTCTTGAACTTGTTGTAATACAGATCGTTCATGATGCTGACCACACTGTGTACATTCTATACTTGAAGCATAAAGAGGAAAAAATAGTTTTGTCTGGCACTGTTTATCAGGGCATATTCCACTTAACATATATCCATCTTTTGATGCCATTATTTAATCCTTTAAAACAGATACAAAAATAAAAATTAATAGTTTATATTAGTACCCACCTATCGCGTAAGTTCGGGATATTACTGTAAATGAAAATGCATAATTTTCACCAATCAAATTTACACCAACCAATTTACACCAATCAAATTTATTGATTGGTGTAAATCTAGTTTCATCTGTATTGCTGATCTACATGCATGTAATAATGAAGATTTTTAACTATATTAAATAACAAAAAAAAGTAGTTTTTGTGATGATATATGTGTATATATGATGATGTATATATGACATTTATGTTATCATCTTATCTAGAAATATAGACCAATAAATTATCAAAAACAACAGGATTAAAAATTTATACCATTCGCAAAGAAAACCAATACAGAAAAATACATTACTAATATTAGAAATATGTTAAAAATAATAACTAAATTATCCAAAGACTCAACAACTGTAATAAAAGAAAAAAATATTGAAGAATTTCTAAAATACAAATTTTTATGTAAGAAAATGAATGATGAGCATCAACCATTTTGTATACTTTGTAGTGAAACCTAGCAAGCTAGACTTGAAACAACTCATTCAAAGTACATTGAAAAACCTATTACATTTTTCAAAAGAAATCTGGCCAACTATCAATATGTTACAAGATAGTTGGCCAGATTTCTGTTTGAAAAATTGAACCTCAATTTAATAAGCTTTGTGATAAAATGCAAGGCAATTTAAAATAATTGAATTAAGTGACTTTTTAATTTAATTGGTCTTTTATCATCACCAAAGCCTTTGATTCCATCATATTGATTATACTGCTTGAAAAATTATCTTTTGAATTTGATATTGATAATCATATTTTGTCTTGGCTTAATAATTATTTCATAATGCACACATGTAAAATAAAAATTTCAGACTTCTTTTCTCAGCAATTTTCCCCTTTGATCAGCATTTCTCAAGGTTGTATTCTTAGTACTCTATTTTTCATTGCATATTTAAACAGATCACTTTCCCTTATACCTTCCTCATTTATCAATGCCTACACTATTGACATCAAAATCACTAATCGCTGTCAGATTACTGAACCTTTTATTAAATACTGAAAAAACTAAAATCATGACAGTCTTGTCAGATCTCCTACAGTATTAACATTAATTTTTGTATTGAAACTCAGCCACTAAACTTTGTGAATTCTATACTTGATCTTGGCATTACATTTGACCCTAAACTTAACTTTAAATTGCATATTGATAATATGATCAAAAAAGTATCCATAGCCAAAGAATGCTTTGGTATAATCTCAAAAATGTATCTGATAAAAACATCTTACGTGTAATATTTTTTGCCAATGTTCAGTTGTTAATCAATTATGCATCACTGGTTTGGGCTTTGGCCTCCCATACCCTTTTAATCAAACTCAACAATGAAATTGGTAAGATTTTCATTCTTCTCAATAAATTATCACAATTTTCATTTATTCATTCTCCTCAATTTACTCAATCCTGTTTAGGTTTACATGACTTTTAAGAGTATAGATTATTTCAACCATATTTTTACTTACAAATACTTTAATGGTTCACTTTCTTCTCATCAATCTTAACATCCATACACCCTCCGTTAATACACGTTAGCTTTCATGTATTTCTACTTATTTTTGCTGTCTTAATGTTACAATAAAATTATTTTTTTCATTATCACAAAGTAGCTAAAGCAATTGAAGATAAAATATACTTCAATTTTAATCAGTTATAAATCTCATTGCAAAAAAATTTTATATTTTTATTGAATATTTTATTGATTGTATATTACCTTTTATGATTATATTTTAATGGATTTTGTTNTATATTATTAAAAATGCATTAATAAATAAAATACAGAACTGGGAATAGTAATTTATGGTTTTTTCTAGTGACAAGCAGATTCGGAGACAAGTAAATTCGACTTACGTCATTTTTCAACTTAAGTCGTTTTCCTGGAACCAATTACCGACGTAAGGCGAGGTATACCTGTATATCAATGATTTTAAAAACTATGTATTTAATTTTCTTTCTGTTGAGACCTAAATATCGATTGAAAAACCAATTGTACTTTAAAATAAAAACAAAGACTTCTCACTGAAATTGTAGTTTTATTTATTGTAGTATAGGACCTACAAACACTTGTCTTTTTCTTTTACCCGCAACCCCCGTGTAAGGCTTTGCAACCTCCCTGGGGGTTGCAACCCACAGGATAAAAAACACTGTTGTACAGAATTCAAATTCATGCTCAAATTCTCAAAATGTTTTTGAAACAAACTGTGCATTTGTTCTGTCTTGTTAAAATTACATATTAAATTTTCTCATAATTCCACACACATCCTGAGAATAAGGCCAGGATAATTCAAAACTGTTAACTGATGACAAATAAAAAGGCTTCTATACTTTTAATTGTTTTCCTCTTTAATATTAATAGTAAATAGAAAATAGTAAGAAACTAAATTGAAACATTTCTTTATATTTATAATAATGTGTGTAGTTATAACAATGCTTAAAAATAAAACTAATGCTATGAAAACTACTTTTTTCATTATGTTCTTACAGCATATTTATTTATTTAATGTTAATTTATTATTTTCAAAATATTTGTCATCACTTCAAATTCAGTCAAATTGTTTGTTTTCATTATATCATTAGCTGAAAACATTTTATATTTGTCTTTTCTGGCACTTCAAATAAAGCAGTTTTATATAATATATATATATATTATATAAATCATAAAAATATATATATAAATAAAGCAAAAATTTTAATAAATAACATATGTCTATGTATTTATAACATATGCTATTTATTAAAATTTCTGAACTAAAAATTGTCTACTAATTTAAACCTTTAATTATTATAATAAATTGATGATGATGATTATTATTGATTATTATTTTTATTACAAAAAACTTGTAATAAATATTATTGAATTAAGTAAATGAATTCAATTTTTTATTTATCAATATTCTATTATCAAATGTAATGTAATTTATATGTATAGTTAAACCCTGTTTACATGAAATCCTCATTAGTTCAAAATAATTACAACTTCAAATTATGCAAGATTTACATATTTCTGTAGAATATGCCAAATGCCATATAATTTATTAATTTATTAAGCAAACAGAATATGGTTTTTTATAAAGCATTAATAATAAATAATAATAATATAAATAAACTGCAGGTAAATAGCACTTATCTGGTAAGAACCTTACAGATTGCCAGATAGGTTAAACAGAAAGTAAAGCAGAATTCCTCTAAATATAGCCCAAATTATTTTTTAAGTGTCCCAAATAGTAAGTCATCCAATCAAGTAGCCTAGAGCCTACAAATCTGCAACTTGTCAACAAATCTATCTCAATCTGCAACTTGTAGCCTAATCTTGCAATCCCAAAAACCAACCACATTTTATGAGATAAGAGAAAAAAGGGTAGTCCATGGGTATTACTCTCAAAATGACACTCAAAAGTGTATTACTAAAAATAAAGCCATATTGACCAGATTAGACTTGTTCTTGGTCTATTGTTCTCTTATAGCATGGAGACACTTCAATCTAAACGAGAGAGTTAACAGTTATATCACAGTTAGAACAGAATTTTCCCTTCAAATTTTGAAGCAGCTGTATTTCAAACTAATCAAATTCCTTAATGTGTAAATCTCAATATTCCCAACCAAAACAAAAATACATTTACAAACTAACAGGATTTCGAGCTATCCAAGTTCAAATTAATAAGGATTTCCTATATGATTCTCAGTTGTACATTTTTTTGCAATTATACATTAAATATTTTCCATGCAATTTTTTCTCCATTATAAAGCACTTCAATTATAGTTTACTGGCTTTGGCAAAAGCCAATTTTTAGTATATATAAACAGTAAATATCAGATACAAAATCAGTTTAAATTCAATACAATTAATGTATCATCACCACATTTTATTAATATTAGCCAAGAGGCAAGAATATGCCTGTAATCATTTTCAAAAAGTCAAGATTGGGTAAATTGATACTGTGTACAAATTAAATGTTAACACTCTCAGTTAGTATTTAATAAATATATAGTATATTTGTTAAGAATTACATGTACAGTACAAGTTGTACAGTGTTAATTTGTCCTACACCATACTTTTGTGATAACTATTGATACATTCACTCTGAAAGAAATTCAAAAGTAGTTTCACTTGCATGTTTTTTTCAGTTCCCCTGAAAAGTATATATCAATAAATGACTATTTGGTATGTTTGAAAAGTTAGTGGTCTGACAGAACTGGTGCTTCAATCAACACATTGTTTTTGCATTTAAAGTCCTCATCTTTAGTATGAACACATGTAAAAATCTTATAATTCTTGGTCAAATAGTTCTTGTTTGGTAGACAATCAAAGTAAGCATATCAAAAATAAGTTTGTTTAAAAAATTAAAAATAAAATATTGGGCAACCTGTCATCATAAAATCTATACTAATATTATAAAGAGGTAAAGTTTGTAAGTTTGGATGTAGGAGGTAATCTCTGAAACTACTCATCCAATTTCAAAAATTCTTTCTCCAATATTTAGAATGGACCTTCAGGGTGGACATAGGCTGTATATTATTCTGTTAAACATTCACATAAATTATATTTTTGGTATCAGCGGGTAGCAAGGGGCAAGACGACTACATATACGAGATAGGTAACCATGCAGCGCAGTCGCATGGTCAGTGAAATATGCAGTGCATTTGTCCGAACTTGTATAATATAATAGAAGGATTAGAAGTAGAAATAATCTAATAATCTTAACCTTTGTCGTTATTTTTGCCTGGACAATGCCAGGCTCATCTGCTAGTATCTTATAAAAAGAGAATAATTTTAATCAAAGTAAAATTGCTGTGGATAATACCTTACGTAAATCTGCTCCACTGCTTTTGATGATAAAAAGTAATAACTCTAAGCATTTCAGAGCTGAAAGACAATCCTGAAAGTGGATACCTGTCAACAGCAACAAATGAAGAAACCAGCAAGAAAATCCACAACGTACTGTTGAACAAACTGAATTAAAGACATAGTGTGCATAAAAATATACAATATTAAAAAAAGATTTGAAACAAAAACACAGGAATAACCAAGAATCATCAAACTCGTACAACAATAATTGTGATGACCAAACTTTACTTCAAACTGCAATCATATGTTCCAAATTTGTATTTCAAATTTCTCTCTTTTCTAAAAACTAAATTTTTTGAGTGGAGAAAAATTTTCATCAAATGAAAAAGCTTTTGCTGCAGCAGATGACTTTTTGCAAATCTCAATGAATTCATTTATAGAGAGAATGTAATAGTATTGTAACACTGTCAAACCAAGTCCATTAAAGATTGTTTTGAAATCATTTTCATTTTCAATATAAATTTCTTGTTTCTATGTGAGGCCTTAAACTTTTCAAACATCCTGCCTATTAACACTATCTATTATTATAAAATAATAGCAGAGATATCAGAACTGCCCAAGCTAAAAATTAACCAAACTTTTAATATTTCCAGTGCTTAATAAAGATGCAACAAAAATTGACTAAATAGATATGTATTTATGAATGTGTAGTAAGAGATTATTAGAAATATATTGTACATGTATATAATTAGGAATGATTAACATTGTTACTGAACATCTCAATATACACGATGTTGCAGGTTTTCCAATAAAAGAAGAAAAAAAATTATAAGAATTTCCCACTCTTAATCATCCTATATATAGTTATTCATGGAAGAAAAAAAAACTCCTAGTTAAAAGTTAGCAGCATGCAATGTCTCATGTTAATTAACAAATTTAAAGACAAATATATTGATAAACAAGTCTTAAGATAATATCAGATGGTGTATCCAGAAAGCAAATTAACGGAAATTTTGATTTGCATTTAAATATAGTTACTGCTGAAACTTGAAACTTACAATTTAGTTCATTTAATTGTACAAATTTATCAAAATGAGCCATTTATCCATAAAACAGTAAAATATGTTTATAAAACTTTTATTTATTACAAAAACACTTATTGGCAAAGACTGAATAATAATGAGTAATTATTTATTGTGACATTGTCACAATGCCCAGCTGCACTTCGATTTTAAAATATATGCTCTTGATTTTACTGTCTTGCCCCTGTATATCATACTTTTCCTCTACATAACAGTCGTGCTGGCCATTTAACTCACTCGATTATGGAGAAAAGTTTGAATTAAAATAATATGACATCTGGTCCAAACTGGAAATTCATATATATGAGAGCGGTTTCTTTTTCAACCTCCGATGGTCCATAAAACAAAGACAAGTGTAAATAAAAAAATTAATTTATTACCAAAAGTTAGGTACAAACATGGTTACTTTTCCACATTATCACTGTGAAGATTGAGGCATTTGTCATATCTGTGGATGAGCTTTTCCATCCCCTTGTCATAGAATGTTGCCACCAATGACTTAAGATGGGCCCTGACATTGTCTTGAAGATTGTCATTAGTCTCAAAACTCTGCCCTCTTAGTCACTTTTTCTGTTCAGGAAAGAGGTGAAAGTCTTCACATATTAAAAAGTTCCAAGCTGGGTGAAGCCTCTTGGTGTTCACCCAGCTTGGTGTTTCCACCAAGGAGTGTTTCCACCTCTTTCCTGAACGGAAAAGTGGCCAAGAGTCGCTCTGTGCTAAATTGGAGCTGTAAACTGCGTGTTTAAAAAGTTCCAAGCTAGGTGGAAGTCTGAAAGGTGACAGTCTTCATACCTTTAATGTGTGAAGACTTCCACCTCTTTCCTGAATTGAAAACTTGGCTAGCAGGGCAGAGGTTCGAGACTAATGACAATCTTCAAAACAATGTTAAGGCTCATCTCAATCACTGGCAGCAACATTCTATGAAAAGGGGATTTCAAAGCTCATCTACAGATTCATTCTAGTAAGTCGTTTGAACTCCAAATCATTCAAAGTCCAAATCAATTTTTTCCATTGGAAATAACAGAAAGCAAATTAATTCATTTCCAGACCCTGAACCATACCCATTTCAATAAAATTAAATCATCAAATACACATAATTTAAGGTTAAAATACCACATTTAAATCCCCTGATAATAAATTAAAACATGAAAACCATAAATACTGTATAATAAAACGAAAATTGTATTTACTGGATACACACTGTGGGTTTCAGCATCAACATAAATGTGTGATTTAATGCAACAATTGTGAAATATAACATACTGTATTAATATTATAGATAATGTGAGATTGTATTCTTTGTTTAGAAGCTCACTTCAAACTCTTCATTTCAGATTTTATTTGAATAAAATTAAGTAATGTCATTGGATAAAAAGTGCATAGACATATTATGCTTTAAGAGTTTTGGAAAGGCTATACAATTTTTTCTTTGTTTGTATGACCATTAGTCCATATAGGGAAGAGGCTCCCAAATTTCAAACATCAAATGTGGTTTAAAAAGTTCTATTCAGTTGAACTAATTGCTACAAAACACAAGTGCCCAAAAGCTGTCAATGAAGAAAAATTGTAGGAATAAATTGTTAAAAATTTACAAATAACACACAATACAGTACATATAAACAAACACACCAAAACTAAAACAAAAAAGAAAAGCATTGAAAACATACAAGCATAATGCAAGAGTGAGAAACAACTTGGACACATGACAGATCGCATTTACACTTCATGCACATTTTTTCACTACACATGCAGTTTGAACTTAGAAGCATTGTTCAAACTCCAATGCAAATTTTTGTTGAATTTTGTGTTTGAACTCTGAAGCTTTGAAGTACAAGGTACCACTGTATTATAAATAATATAATAATACAGCAGTTTTATTTTTGCCATAATTTACATTTCAATATTGTTGACTATAATGTACTATACTCCTTATACACTCTATTCTTATGTATATATGAAAGCCATCAATATCTTCTAAAGCTATTTATTTAAAAAAGAATATATTTAAAATAAATTATATCAAACTATATTAGATGTAACATTTTGCAAAACTAAATTTATTCCATACACAAAAAAACTGAAGATCCAACACAAAAACTCAGCCACTATTTATATCACAAAAATCTAATGTTTTCATTGGATTTCAAATTAAGCTCTCCAGGCTTGTGAAATGTATTATCTTTGTAATTAAAAGCTGAAGCATTCCTGCAAGCCTTATAAATTTCTAATTTTTCTAAGTGTTTGATGTCAGAAAAATTTCTCATATAATGGATGAAATGTGCTTAGTCAAGATAAGCCTGTTCTTTCTCTTCCAATGAAAAGATGGATAATGCTACCAAATCAATGTTTGATCATTTTTGATTATGTCAGGTGTATCGTAGGTGCTGGTGTAAGGAACTAGTCATTGCTCTGATGTATTGGAGTTGCTTGCTGACCCTATTGTCTGACACACATATGGAGTAAACTCCTGGTAGGCTATGTCTGTTTTGAGAGTTTTTGGTGTTTCTAAGTAAATTATATACAATAGAGCATCGATTATCTAAATACTGATCAACTGAAACATTGGTTAACTGAAAGCATTCCAGTTGGCAAATCAAATTTCTGATAGTGCTGTGGCACTGCAGCACTCCCCTCTCCCTGCCAACCTAAACTGTAGATACTTTAATGTACTACTTTATGTACGGTATGTATTTGTAAGACATGTGATACAAAATATATACAGTACAGTTTTGTATTTAATATATTTTTTCATAAATGATCGGTTATCTGAACAACCTTAGTCCCAAATTATTTCAGATAATCTACGTTCTACTGTACTTTAGGGCTCCTCCTGTATGCTAAGGTTAGGTTGTCATTCTTTCCAATCTCCTAGAAGGTAGTTGCTACAGCCTATAATTGCATTCTACACCCTTTTTAAATTGTGCAATGTGGGTATTCCTTAGTTAGCCTTTTGATAACACCAGGTTTGTATCTATGATGTACCAGTACTCTAGTAATATATTTCAATTCTTCCTTCTTACTTTTGTAGCCCAATGAATATGTGCACACTCTTCTTATCAAAGCACTGAAATATGCTAGTTTAAACAAGTACCAATTGTGCAAAAAACCAGGGAAAAAATAATTGGATGACATGTCAGTTACCAGGTCTGTTCAAAAAATAACTGAACTTTTTGAACTGGGCAAAAACAGATTGTCCTAGTGACGTGAAGTTGACAACACTATGTTCATGATAACCTACTGAGTAAGCTGTTTTTTTAGATTGTTGATATCTCATTTCATTCCTGCATTATTCTTTTTTTTGAGTGAAAGGTGTTTCAGTGTTTGTGGCAATTTTTGCAATGTGTGATTTATGTATGGGAGTAATGATGCAACATGAAGTTTGGGTAAAACTTTTACAGAAACATTTCAACTTTTGAATCAAGCTTATGGAGGCAATTCTCTAAGTCATGCACAGTGTTATGAATGGTTTACCTTATTCAAAAGTGGTTGTCAATTAGTTGAAGATGACCTTAATTTGCCAATTTTGTGCTAAAAATCAAATGACTGTCCTCCCTAATCACCAGATCTGACTCCTTACAATTTTTTCTTGTTTCCAAAATTAAAATCAATGCTGAAAGGTTGCCATTTTAACACAATTGATGACATTAAAACAAATAGGTCACAAGCATTAAAGGACAGTCAGAAACAAGCTTACCAGGACTGCTTTGCAAAGTGGAAGCACCATTGGGATAAGTGTGTGAATAAAAGAGGGGAATACTTTGAAGGTGACAAGGACTAATAATCTGTAATTTGAAAAATAAAATTAAAAAAATAAAGTTGTTATTTTTTGAACAGACCTCATATGATATACAGAGGTGGTGTTCCTTGGAAGTATGTTCCTGCTCCAGGCATAGGTTGAGACTGAAAGGATTATTGTTGATGAAGAATAACTGCAGGTCAGATTTACTTTTCCAAATAATTAAAATGTCATCAGTATGCCTAAAGTATAATGCGATAGATGTTATGTTTGAAAGTAGACAGAATCTTTTTTTCAGTTTTTGGATGACCAGCTTACATAGACTGCCGGAAAGGGGGATTCCCATAGGAACTCCCTGTCTTAGGAACTGAAGTAAAGAGTAGTTGGGTATTCAAGATTTAATCTTGGGGAAGCTGAGATGAACAATAAAAACAATTTTAATGTGAATTCAATAAAATTCCCATTTTATGTGACCTCTAATTCATAAGTAATATAGATATAGAAAACACTACATAATATAAATAAAAAACTGAGTTTTAATTATGAAAAAAATTTTAGAAATGTTTTCTATCCTTTTATTTGGGAGTGCCAGGGCACCTTAACCCCCTCTGGGTGCACCACTGGTAAAGAGAACCCTCAAATTGGAAGAATAACAAATGGAATGTTAAATCGGCAAGGTTTAAAATATCCTTATATTGTTTAACAGGAACACTTGTATAGGTGAAAATCACAGAGTTCACATAAACAAAGTTCTATTTTTATAGAAGGGTATGATGATTTGAAATTGAAAACTATGATGTACAGTACATATCCATCCCCATTTGCATATTGTGTAAAAGCTCTGTAATAGGCATGGAATTTTTAACTAAATGATGATAGGTGCCCATGTTGTTGATAAACTGATAAGGACTCTTACAATACAAATTGTAGATGTTGACTTGTCTATGACTGGATGAATTGAATTGCCTTGTTTGTGTACCCTGGCAAAGAATATTCTCAACATGACAGGCTTTTTCATATGTAGAATTCATGGCAAAAGTGACTGACAATGAGTAAACTAGATGACTCTTATACTGCTTCTGAAGATATTAGAGGTCTGCTGTAAGGCATTCTGTATCGCTAACATAACTAAATAAACCTTGCCTGTAGGTAGATTTTTTAATAACCACAAGATATTTTGTTTTATCCATCCTGGTTATGACAATGACAATCTTTCATTCAAGCCTTATAAGCCTGCAGGAATGTTTTACCTATTAATTACAAAGATGATAATACATTGTCGTAAGCTTGAAGAGTTCCAACAATGAAATCTGAAATCCAACAAAAACACTAGATTTTTGTCTTGTTACTATCACCACTGTCCAATCATAGGGTGGCATTCTGTAACTTAAAATATTCTATTCAATTTAGCTTTCAACTTTCAAATGTTCTATGTAACCTGATGACAGTTGTTTAATACTATCAAAAACATTTGTTTTAAATTAAATTTTAAGTTTTTGCATTAGATTTTGGTTTTTGTATGTGAATACTTGTCATCCAATCTTCTGTAGCTGTTCAGTCAATCCAAAAAATGCTATTCTACTTTTAATAAAATAGCATCTTTTTAATCTTCAATGTTTTGTAAAACTTAAAAAGAATAATTTTATATGAGCTTAGATGGTAATTAGTTAGCATAAATAGTTTTAATTGTCAATATTTTGAGGCTAAAAAGAACATGATCCCTTAAAAATTTTTAAAAGAAATAAATTAGAATTCTAAACAAAGCTCTGAAACCACTTATATACAGCAATCTTGTTAATGAGAGAATATTTTGCAAAACTAAAATGAGATCAAGCCATCCTCTCCCAAGACCAAGAGAATACTGAGACATTCCCTATTAAGACCAAGACATTTTCTCCCAATACCAAGACAAAACCAATACTTCCTCTACTATCAAATATCTCACATCCAAAATTTTTAAATTTAGATAAAATACTAAATTTAAAACTAAAAAAAACTAAATTTGAGAAACTTATTATATAACATAGTTACAAAAGTTAATTATTAAAACAACTAAACTGAATTACAAATAATGAAATAAGCTTCAAATTTAGAATGTTATTAGCATTACAATGCATTTACATTTATCTTACAAGCTTGCCTAAAATGTGTCATGAAATATAGAATTATATCTATTCCGTGAAAAAAGTATTGACTAAACAAAACAGCATTTGAAGGACTTTATTACATTTTTTAAAAATCCAGCAACAAGTTTGCATAACTTTCCTGGCAAAAACATTTAAAATTTCAAGTGGCACCATATTTTATTTTTAAAATTTTTTATATTATTATTTATTATAAAATGGCAAAAAGCTTAATTTTGCAGGTAGAAATGAATTTTATAAAAAATTTTAAATGTTAATAACAAGTAAAATCTTCATTAAGTCTGACCTTATTCAAGATATGACACACAACCCCCTATATATCCCCATCTCCTCGACCTTTAACCACCAAAATTTAAGTGCATAATGAAGTCACTTTGAGAAAAAAAAATTCCCTCAACAAGCATTGAAGTTGTTGGGATGTAAAATACACAAGAACAAAGTATGCTCAGTACAATTCAGTACTAGCATCTATATCATGTTGCCAGAATACTTTTAGCATTGATCTAACATGTGATATAAGTAATTATTAATGTATTAATAATTTTATTATTTTAAATTTTCCAAAAGTTTTTACTTTCCAAGACAAGACCGACACTTCATTGTCTCAAGACTTCACAAGACTACTATACAGCAAACAAAAATATATCTGTGCACTATTTTTAAATATACATAAATTTCATTTTTTACTCATCATCTTGTTTACTTTTTAATTTAATTACTGTGCTATCATCATGTAATGAGAAAAACTGTACTCATTTTTTTTCTTTGGTTCACTTTTTATTTTCCTGACTATTGTATATAAACAGGGAGAAAGTATGGCAATTGATCAAAAAATGAACCCTAAAAATTTTCACATTTTTGGACTCAGGACCTTGAAATGTCAAGAAATGCAAAGTTGATGTCTTTCTGTATTTGTGTGTGGGGAACAGGAGACTTGTGCATTAGGAGTATTGAGGCTATTAAATTTTGGTAGTTAAAGGTCAACAGGGTGGGAGAGAGGGGAATCATGTGTCACAAATGAGGTCAAACTTAAAATTTTACTTGTTATTAACATTTAAAATTTTTTTATAAAACTCAACTCTACCCTCAAAATTAATCTTTTTGTCATTTTATAATATTTAATTATATAAAAAGTTGTTTTAATAAAATCTCAACAGATGATGTCCCATACAATTTTAACTATTTTGCCACAAAAATTACACAATACTCTGGATTTTCTTTTAAATGTCTGCTGGACAAAACAGTTATGTTAAAAGGTGACATAAACTAGAGATCTTTCTCAGATCCACAAATAAAAAATTATTTTATTAGTGATTTAAATATAAAATGAAACATGTAATATTAGATTATTAATATTATAATCTCTTCTTTTATAATATTATTATAAAAAATAGTATATAAGAATCATTTCATATTATTGTTAACAAAAGCTTTGGATGGTAAAAACTTCAGAGTGCAATACTGTAATACTCTGAATACTTTCCTTACATATAGTTAAATAATGAATTTTAGTATATAAAACAATTAAATTTCAGTAATCAGCCAATACAATTACAATATCAGTCACAATAAAACTAATTTTTACACTTTTATTTAAACTCTTTCTTATAATCACATTTACTTCTAATAGTGAATACCACTCTAGATTTCTGAATTCTCGAAACAAATCAAACTGGGTGTCTGTCTGTCTATGACATACAAATATCACTATTTTCGATTATAATTCAAATCTCAACATCTATACAATATTTTATTAGATTAAATAGATAATAGTAATATATTAATTGATAGTGACTGTCATAAAGTATGTCATTAAGAATATTGATGGCTACATAAGGAAGAAATATCAAATTATGTTAAATCTGTTTCTGCATATAACTACTAGTTCTGGAACATTAAAGCAACTGATTTTATTTATCATCGATAAACTACTACTAATTTTCCTGAATTATTTACATTTGCATTTTACAATTTGCTATAATTCTATTTTACCATCAAAGAGCTATTCGACAAGTGATATCGAGCTGCTACACATTTTACATTTTTGACACATCCAAATATAATCTACATTGTTTTGTGTATCTTTCACTTTTTCATAGAGAAAATTAAAAACCATAACCAAAAGAAGCTAAAAGATTATAAACATCTTTCATAATAGTAGCGAGGTTGCAACCAAAGTTTTCATCTATAAAACATGAATATCTAATACCACTTACACATATGTTCACGTTTTAGAGATGAAAACTTCGGCCGCAACCTCGCTATTACTTTCTTGACAAAAATTGTATGAAAGTAAATGAAATTCACAACAGAATCATTTGATCTTTACAAACATTGACAAAAACACACCTTCAAAAGAAAATAAATGTCACTTTTACAGAACATCTCCAACTTATGCAATTGCCTTACATTAATTACAACAGAAGTATAAACAAACCAATAAACATTCCAAATTTAGCAACGTCAAACCGCATATAACGCGCACAAAATAAATGCCATTTTATAAATATTTATTGGAAAATTGTTTCGTGTGAAAATGATGTAACCTTCCAAAATAGTATAATTACGAATTTAAAAACCTTTCAAACTCGAAAGTAAATAAAGTATCAAATTGTTCCTTGTTATAATGCGTATTGCTTTTATTATCAATCGTAATCGTGTCAATTTCCTTCTATTGTGTCGTTTCTTTCTATTATGAAGTCCGTCGTTATTTAAGTTATTCAAAAATGTATATACGTAAGACATTTGTTAAGACAAATCTGCGAGAGATACTTCTAGTTTATTCTCACCTTGCCGGCACCACCTTCTGGGTCAAGAGTCTTGTTTCTGTTTACTGAGACGAGAGTCTCCACTTCGGAGACTGTACGGTACCGAGATTAAATTTAGCATGGTTCGTGTCATACGTAATTCGTTTGACGTATGATAAATTTGTTTAAAAATATCAATTTTTATGTAATAAATTTTATGTTTTCTCGCTTCGAATTAATCTACGAGTTAATTATTGTTAATAGATTACGTGGAAAATTGATGAAATTTTTAAATTCAAACCATGTTTATCGTTTTAAAATGTCACGTGGTTTTGGTATTTGTTGTTGTTTTGAAATAGATCTTTTTTTTTTAGTGTTCGGTCCATGTTTTTCGAGTTATGATAAAGTTGGAAATTGTCTTATTTTTCGATTGAATTTTTATACACTTATATTACAGTGTTATTAACAGGTGAATTACATGAAAACGTTTTATTTAAATAATTAATAATGCCATTAAATTATGAATTTCATGTTTTATTACACCAAATTACATTTTTACACTAAAATAGCCGATAAAACTTGACAAATTTTTATAATTATTGTCCATTTATTCTTGATAACTATTACAAATAAGTTGTCTGATTTAAATTTTTCAATAGAATTTTTGTTGCATATTATTACTATGTTCTATATAGAGTCAATTTGATTAGATATAAATGTTCTGCAGAATAAATTTCTCTTATTTCAGTAAATTCTTAAATTGTTAATTCATATCTGTATAGAATAACTAAGTCTATAAATTTGTATAAAAGTTGAATGAAAGTGGGAAATTTGAGAAAAAATAACTTTAAAAGATCAAATTTACATGAAATTGAATATAGACTACAAGTTTAAGATTTTATTGAAAAATGATATATTTACTTCATATGGAATTTCATATTTCAAATTAAAATTGTTCTGTAGAACACACAGTGTATAACAAAATGGTTAATACATTTAATAAGTAATAAAATTGTTACTTGCTATTTAGTTCACAATCATAAGCATTAATTTTTATTCTCTAATATTATTCTTTTCCTTGTAAAAATAACAGAAAAAGACTATGCTGAAATAAATTGTTTTTATTTTTGAAAAAAATAATAAAATTGTTTTGTGATTTGAAAATCAAATGTGAAAATGGAAGCATTTAAAATTTAAAAATTGATTTTAAAAACATTCTGTACTAAACAGGATAAACAAATAGATTCTCTAAATCTATGTAATTTTTATTTATTATTTTGTTTGTTAATCCCTTTCCAACATTAGATTTAATTCACACTCCTTTCTATATTGATATAAAACAAAAATAAATTAGAAATAAAATGAATTAAAAAAATCAAATAAGTATTATTTAATTTGTTTTTTACTTTAGTAAAATTTAAAGATATATTATTACTATATATAAACTTTGTCCACCAACCTAAAACAGTCCCTAATAATTTGTCATTCCCAAGTAAATCAACTAAGTCCTTGGAGACACTAGTGACCAGATTGAGAAACATCTGATATAGATTTTTTGCAAATTCGTGCCATCTTATCTAATTTTACTGTATATTATTTTACTGCTTTAATATTAAGTAAGGTTAAGTTATATTATTATTAATCAACATTTTAAATGAACTTTATCAATTTTTTGTTTTAATTTCAGATACTTTATTTTAACTAAAAAATTTTTCCTCTGACATCTAAAGATTTTATTCATGTATTGATAGATTATATTAATTTATATAAATTGGACTGATTGGTGGTGTTATTTATAGCCATCCAATATCTTTAATGTTAAATTTTCCCTCTTATAAATTTTTAAAATTTATCTGAAACATTGCTTTTTAAGTTCTAAAAATGTTTTAAAATCTAACATATGATATAGTAATTGTATAATTAAATTCATCTTCATAAAAAAATTCAAAACTGTAGAGTAATATAAGAATTACTGTAACTGGATAAGTATCTGAACAAATGAACAGCAAACCTTGAATAACTCCAGCAATAAATTTTAATAGGCCAAAACATTTTTGACCTACTCATATAGGTCTTCATCAGTTGGAACAACAAAAATAAGATTTTCTGCATATAATAAATCTTATTGTATCTTAATAAATCATAATAATTTGAAAATGTATTAATAATTTAACAACTTTGATAATTTAGGCAAGCATTTTGCCATTATTATTAATTTTAATCATCAAGTAGTCATTATTTTAATTAATTTAGAAATTAATCAAAATACCAGCACAAACCAGGATTCAAACATACTTTCAAACTAGGTTGCATGTTAATAGTAATGTTATTTGAACTATGATGAACAGTTCTACATAAATTTTAAGATATTGTATAGCATTTAATTATTAAATGATTTTTAATTTATAATTAGTTTAATCATAAGTGCTGACTTAAAACATTATTAATCCTTTAAAATGAATAATCATAACATATTTGCTATTTGTTTCTTTTGGACAATAGTAATATATTGCCACTTAATACTGATATACTATATATTTCTAATTCTGAAACATGTTCAACAGTACTCCAACTTAGTACAAAGTGACTTTGCCATTTGAAATTGCTATGAATGAGTCTTCATTTGCCTGATATTTTGCATCAGTTGACCTTTGTGACATTTTTATCAAAACAGATAAAGTATTTATAATCTTAATTGCAAATTTTGCCCATTTGGGTTTGATTGTTGATATTTGTCATTGTATTTATGATAATTATTTGCAAACATATTAGTTATTGTAGATTTTCTCTATGAAAATATTTAATGGCAAGTTATTTGCCAGTATCTGAAATGAACAATATACTGGGTGCATTGCTGCTTCTGTCCAATGTAAAATCAACCATTCATCTAACCTATTTGTGCCATTGTGTTCTAATTTTTAAGTTATTTATTTATTTTTTATTTATAGATGGTATGTAATGGTAATGGAAAGCTACTAATTTATAAATAATTTTAGATGAATCTTTATTCATTGTCTGACATTAATTGGATTCAGAAAATGAAACTGATTTTGATGTAGATGAAGTAATAATAACAAATTAAATTATTTTTATCACAGAATTTACATTCAAAACTATCCATTAGTATTTATGTGTGATCTGCTTTAGAAGAATTATCAATATAATAGAAGAAGCTGCAGATATATTGCAATTTGAAAATGATGATGATGATTATGATAAACAGTAATGTGATCCAAATTATCTCTTTCTTGTTTCAAAAGAAAATCCATCAAGAAAAGAATGCGTAAACAAAAGAAACAAAATTATGATTCATTATATTCCAGCTAGCAATAGTGACAATTGGAAAATAAATTTACCCATAATAATAAGGACACAGAATGACCAATATTTACTGACTGAAATGTTTTAGCATTTTGTTAAAAACTGAGGTCAACATAGTCATGTTCTTCTCTTGATATTTCAGTCAAAATAATTTAATAGACTCTTATACAAATGAAGCTATAAAACTGATTGTGAATCAAACAAATCTGTATACAATAAGAAGTGAACTACCTTATTGGAAAGATGTGACTGAGAAGAATGCATAGCTTGGATAGGAGTAATAATGTAGTAAAAAATCAAAATATTGACAAGAATTGACCAATACTGGTCCAGTGATTGATTCTTCTTTTTTTTTTTTTTTCTTGTCGGTTCAGTAGATCTGCATCAAAACAAATGATTCTAATAAACTCTAAGTTACAATAACTGATATACTGCATTTTTCTTTCATGAAAATGCAAGACATTGATCAAATATATAAGTCAATGAAGCAATAATTTCTTTCAAAGATCACAGAACATTAAAATAGAACATCTTTGAAACCAAACAAATGAGGATATAAAGTCTTGGCAATGTGTGAATATAAAACTGGATATTATACTTTTAAATTATCAATAGAAAAAATCCAGAAAGTGAAATAAATGTTGAGTTACTTAAATTTGTTTAAAATGTTTTTGTAAAAATCTATGCTTAATTTCAAATTGGTCATTGAAATTCTACAAAAAAGTAAATAAGTACAGATTTCATTTTTTCTACAATACATAAAACTGAATATGTTTTGTATAATGTATTCTATTTTTTTAAATATAATGCCGGTTTTAAAAAGTAAAGAGTAAAATATCACTTATAAATAAAACATAAAAAATATCAAATTAATGTGTAAGAAAGTACAGAAATTATTATAATTACCAGTAATTATCATATATTAACATGACAATTTGCTTTTTAATTACTTAGTTAAATCTTAAACTCACTGAATATTAATTATATTTAACATTTTGTTTTAGAGTTTTCTATGTAGGCTAATTATAGGCTATCCACTTAGATTAGGTCAGCAATCTTCTTTTCACTACAACTTTTTTTAATTTGGATAGAAACCAAAGAACTAAGAGCCATTGGATATATAAATGAAAAATATGATCAAAACAGATTACAATTGTAGGCTTATTGACATCAGTTTTTTAAAGGGCAAACTTAATAAACTTAATGATCACTTTTAAGAACAGAGAAACAAAAAGATGCTTCCAATGATATATCATTCAGTGAAATTATGAAAACTTTTTTAAAACTTCTTTATACTTATCGTTATGCCATAGCGACATACTTAGCAATTAACTTCCATTGCCAACTTTGCCGCTGTGATATAGATCTAATTTTTATATTTTCAATTACCACTGCTTTCTTTTATTTATTTATTTTTCAATTTGTTCCAGTCGTCGTTCTACTTATTTTCACATTTTCTTCTTATCTTCTCGTATTTTACTTATTTTATTTTTGTAGGACAGAGTTATCTTAGTCTCATTTAATTAAAACTAATTCCGTTAATACTGTCAAGCTACATTCTCATGTATTGTAAACTTTCACTCTCACTTTCTCTTCCATTACGTCACATTTGCGCATCTGCAGGGTGTAAGATTTAAAAAACCTACAATATGCAGGTTTTACGCTGGTAATGACTATGTACGATGGAATAAAAGAAACTTCATTTCCGAAGCAAACATCTTGAAATTTTCTATAAAATCTGTAGTGAAAGTACGGTACAGTACATACGTGATTGAAAAGTTTGAGCCTACAGAACGATAGGCCTGATGGCGTTTTCAGTGAGACGAAACGGGCTTATTTTTTAAATGCTACCGGAAAAACAGTGATGTTAAAAGGTGATTCGCGTTACAGAAGTAAAAAAGCAGAGAATGTGTAACTCTTCTTTTGGGATCAAACATGACAGGTAATAAAGAACTACCATCGCTATTAATTAGAAAATCTTTGAAACCTCGATCTTTCCGCAATGCCAAGACGCTACCCATAACTTACAATATTTAGCAAATAAAAAAACATAAATGATGTCAATACTTTTCTGTAACTGGATGAAAAAATTAGAAACTCGCATTATTGCCGAAAACGGAAAACTTATTTTATATACACAATTGCAGTCCATGTTTAATTTAACGATTTCCACTTGAAGTTCAATTTTTATCGGTAAATACAATTTTTAGATTGCAATATTTGTATCAAGAAATCATTGAAAACTTTAAATTATGACACAAACTTAATCGTACGAAAGATGTTGCGTGTTATTGAGATTGATCCCATCAATTTGCGTGACTTGCTAGTAGATTCAATGCGAATGGCTAACAGAGCTTAGAATGAAGTTTCACAAAGAACCATTGCAAATTACTTCACAAAAAAACAGATTTAGGCCGACAATTTGTTGGCACTTCGAATAAATTGGAATTCGTCAGAATCCAATGACTACATCAATGACGACTAGACTGATCTCGTTACAAGAGATGAAAAGTATCATTTGGAAGGATAATACTTGTTTGACTAATAGTGTCAACGTTTTGTTTTGTACATAAACGTATCTAAAAGTTATAGATGATGTATTTAAGTCTGATTGTATTGTGATATTTATCCCGTTGAAATAATAGTAGTATCCATAACTCGAATTTCATTAACTAGAAACTTTTTCTATCCGTTCAACTTCGAATTATCGAGAGTCTACAGTAAATAACCTACCAATAACAAAGCTTGTAAGAAGCCGAAATTTTCACGGATAAAAGTGTGCACTTATTAATCTCCAACAGAAGAGTGTTTACATAAAAAAATCGAAATTTTATTAAATTCTTTAGGCTCATAAATATATATATATATTTGTTGTTATTCTATTGCCAAGATGACAAACTGGGTTAATTCAAATAATCAACTGGTTCAATGATTCAGAGTCGCCAGACATTGAATCATTGAATTAATATTTATACTAATGACCTAATATTTGTTAAACTAAATGATATATGATTATTTTAGTCCAATTTCGCTTACATTTGAGAATACGTGAAATATTTTACTGGCAGATAAATGCTGAAGATAAGAGGAGATAAAGCTTCAAATATTCATTTAAACATTTAATTAAAATGCTTAGTAATCGGTTTCGTAACTTAAACACGATAATAAGTCAAATTAATAAAATGTAAACATTAATGTTAAAAAGATGCAGCGACAGTCAGAACAGTCTGGGCGCTTACTACTACGCAATTCTTTTATTATTATAAAATTTAATATTAGTTATAAGTTTAAAATTACTTTTAAAATGTTATATTAAAATCATTTATAAAGAAATGATTTTATAAAAAGCAGTAATTTAAGAATACATTGATGGGAAAAGGCAATGCAATACGCGCAATCTTCTAAGAGAGGTGTGCCTCCTAAGAAGACTTTCAATGTGTTTGTTTGTTAAGTTATGGCAACGCAATACTTGGGCGATCTGCCTAGGGGGATGCCTTCCGGGAGGTCTTTTTAGGGAAACTGGCCCCTATTTAGGCGTTACAGACGTGGAGAAAATCCGGAAAACTCCACGTGGCCAGCCCGTCCGAGCGATGCGCGAACTCACGACCGAACTCCCAATGTTCAGGATACGAAGACCGCTTGGCCACGGGTAGGCTCTACTTTCAATGTGAAACTGGTCTTTATGTAGATGTTAGACATCTGAAGGAAAGTCAAAACTCCACGCGGCTAGTCTGTTGAGCAGCAAACCTGTTCACAAGTTCATCCACTCATCCACTGGTGAGCCTTATATAAATTGTAGTATATTTTATTACATGTAGTACAATAAAACATGGAAACAAGTTTTTAGTTTTTTAGTATTAAGTAAATTCATATCTACTATATATGTAGTCTTGCATGCTGAGAATTGTTGTCTTTGTCGGATGACGATATTTGATGATTTACAGGTTCACAATGGACTTTGAACAGTTTTATTTATCACTCAATGGTCAAGTTATTTTATTGAGAATAATAAAGTATTAGTACTAAATATCAAAACGAAATAGAACATAAACATTTTATTAAAATTTTATTATGTAATGATAAATAGCAATGAATACTGTATAACACATAAATTGTGTTAATGTTTAATGGAGCATTAGTTGGGCTGCAATTTGGAAACATTGTAGACCTATAAATTCCCACTGTCGTCCGTCTGCCTATCTTTCCTTAATCTCGAGAACGATGCTAGATAGATGAATGACGAAACCAGAATATGGAAACCTTAGGGACAAGAGGCTCCGATTAACTGTATATGAACTTCCGATGTAAACTGAAAGTCACGTTATTTTAATTCAAAAATTTTCCCCTGAAAGGAGTTAGATAAATGACCGGCATGACTGTATTGTTAAAGGGAAAGTATGATGTGCAGGGGCAATATATTACAGTAATAATTTGAGGTGGAGATCATATAATTTAAGTTAAATAAATTTAAAATATGATTAAAAATTGCAGCCTGACATTGTGACGATATCACAATAAATAATTACTCGTTACTAGTAAATTTAATAAAATAAAAATTTAATAATAATAATTGATTAAAATGTACTAATTAATTTATATTTAATTTACTTGATTTAAAATAAAATTTGCATGAAAAGTTTTATTTGAGATATTTAATGAAAATAGTTAATTTACAATTAAAAATATTTCAATGACACAAAAAAAAATAAAAAGTTTTTAGTAATAACGTTTCAACAATTTGATTTTGGCATTGTTTTTGTATTCAATAATCGGTAAGTTTTTCTAAAATCTGAAATATTTTACTAGTAAATTAATGGTATAATGTATATAACTTTTTAAAATACTATTTTTGATTAAAAATCTTAATATTTTTAATGTTATTATGAAGTATTAAATTGATTTGGTAGTATTAGAAAGTGGAAAATGAAAAAAAAAAATATGTCGAGCCAGTCACCCGCATTATGGGCTTAGCCGAATCCACGATGGGTATGGGATGACTGGGTGGTGAGGGACGAGGCCCGACACTTTATTTTATTAAGGCAATACTTGGGCGATCTGCCTAGGGAATATGCCTTCCGAAAGGTCTTTTTAAGGGTAACTTGCCCCTATTTAGGCGTTACAGACGTGGAGAAAATCGGAAAACTCCACGTGGCCAGCCCGTCCTGGCGAGGCGCGAACCGACGACCGAACTCACAGTGTTCAGGAAACAGAACCGCTTGGCCACTGGTGGGCCTATCCGGAACAAACCGCCTATGAAATATTGCTGGATATTTTTGCTCACACGAATTCAAATTCCGGAATCCCCAGAATGGGAGGCTGACGCCTTTTTCGCCTCGGCCATTCGGTTGTCTACACAAACAATTTGATCCTTCTGTTTAACAAAGAAAAAATAAACTGAACAATACAAAAATAAAATATTTAACATAAAACAAAAAAGGTAGTTTCTCCCGGGATACGTATTATAAGTTTGTTTATCAAAAGTCGACAAATAGCCTACTCCGAAAGAAAGATTCGTATTAGAATAAAAAATTGCGAAAAAGAGCATTCTCTGATTCGGTGATTTGTACTTGAAATTAAATGAAATTGATTAATGAAAAACTTCAGCTTGTAAAAGTTTCAAAAATTATTTATTATGTAATTAATATTTATTTAGTAACATATTATTATATATAAGAGTTAAATGCAGATTGTTTAAAGTGAAAACTAAACTTTCAGTTATCTTTTAAGTTTTATAGCTCTATAATATGAAAGAAAAATGTCGGAGAAAAAAAATCAACCGCAAAAAAAGATTTCAAAAAAATCAAAAAATCCGCACTCTGAAGATGATGAAAAGTGAGAAATTTTTTATAATTTAATAAGAGAAAGAATATACCAGTTGTTCAAAAGTAACGCATCAGAGGATTCTTTCACACACAGCACATGTGTGGTACAGTACCTATATGGAATGTTGTCAGGGAAAAATTTAATTTACGGTGTAAAATGTAAATCGTCATAATATTTAATCATCATGATATACGATGCAAGTTTATTATTATTTAACTTCATGATTAAATATTGTGGCGATTTACACCGTAAATTACATGTTCCCCGTAAATTACAGTATATACATGCTATGTGCGAAAGCATCCTCTCGAGTGCATTACTGTACTTTTGAACAACTCTCTATATTACACATGCATATATATATATATATTCTTTTTTCTATATATGTTCATCATGTTTTAGTATAATGAATTTGTTCAAAATAAATTTTAATGCATGAATTTTTTAAAATTATTATCCAGCAGTGCCCATTCAATTAAACCAGGAGAAATTAATGATTATTCACGAAAAAGTATTCTGAAAACATCAAAAAATTTCCAACCTACAAATGAAAAGTAATAAAAGTATTTTTTTATAATTAGGATAATTTGAAAATGTTTTCTGTTTAAAAATAATTTTATTTTCTTAATATTTTATTTAGAATATTTCAATAATCATTCAAGCATTTTAATTTAATATCAATATACATTATTTTCCATTATAAGATCTATTAACAAATTTAAATATAAATGTTCTATACCTGACAAATATTTTGTATACATTTCCAATATCATATGTATTTGTTTTTTCAGCAATGGTTGTACTTAATATTACATTGATTAAATAGAAATTCAGTCTTGTAACATTAATGTACCAATTTGATTCTCTTTTTGTATTTTATTCTGTATTATAGTCAATTTAAATGTATTTAGCTTTTTACAGTATCCAGCTTTAAGGCCTATGCATAAAAATGTTTTACATGTATGATCAATCAATTAATCAATCCATGTTTAAGTTATTAATATCATTAGTTTATATTTAAAAACAAAAATGACATTACTTTAATGTTAAACTTTTTATATCATTGAAAGTGTATGCTACAAATTAAAACAAGAAATTAATTTTAAAAAATTAAAAATTGCAGTGCTTTCATCCTTCTACAATAGACCCTTCATTAGGCAATCTATAATTTAATAAAAATGAATATCATTTTCTTTTCTTTTTGAAAATTAGAACATGCATAAAAAGCAATTAAATTATTATTAATAAATATCTTAGTTGCTCATTGATTAAGAGCAAGTCTTTTCAATTTTTATTAAAATAGATTCAGTAATAACTCTTGGATGTTTTGAGTGAATATATGATTTTGATCTCATTCCACACTTTGATTAGTTGTGTTCTTTGTTATGTTTCTCACATTTATATTCTTGAGGCCTCTTCTTTTGAATGCTCTTTTGGTTGCTCCTATATAGAATGATAAGGATTGAGAACAACAAGGTATAAATTCCTAATTTTTTTTTACAACATTCCTATCTTTTCCTGTTTCAATGTTTTATCTTATTTATTTTAGGTTAGAATTAAACTGAATTATATTTATTGTACAATGTATTAGCTCACAAATAAATTATATGATTTGATTTTGCTTATAGTAGATAATCTCAATTTTAATAAGATTTTTCATTTATTTTGGTTTTATCTACAATACAATTTTTTTGATATTATGAGACTTATTGTGGTTTATGGTAATTTATAGAAGACATAAAAACAATAGAAATAGTCCTTTGAAAAATTCTAACTAGCTATTATAAATACTCAAAAATAATCAAATTATTTATCAGCATTCTGGTTTATTGTTTAATTAGTTTGTAACTTGATGATGGTCACTGAAAATAATTGAAATCATTAGTTCTTACAATAACCCAGTGCTGGTAAATAACTTGATTATTCCTGAGTATAATGAAGATAGTTTGATATAATAAAATCACCTTTCAATCTATTTTTGTTAATAATTATGGAAAATAAAACATTTACCAGCTCATTGTTATTCTAAAAAATTAATTTTGCTTTGCTAAAGCTGTTTCAAATATTTTCAAATACAGATATTTTTCTTAAACTATTATAAGAAATAATCTAAATATATAAAATTACTTGTCCTGACTGACTGACTTAGTCACTGATTCATCATCGCCCAGAGCAAACTGCTGAACCTAAACAAGTGAAATTTGGTACACAGAGTACATCATGGAAATGCACACTAAGAAGGGATTTTTCGAAATTTCCCAGCGGGGGGAGAGGGAGAGCACTAAGGCTTAACCAGAAGAATGGCTTCTACTGTAATATTTTAGATGCAATTTTTTGTTTTTAACTGTGTTTTAGTAGGGTATGCCATGGGAATGCACACTAAGAAGGGATTTGTTGAAATTTCTCTGCAGGGGGAGGGAGAGAGAGCATTTCATTTCATACATTGTTATAAATATTTTTATATATTTCTATTTTTTAACCAAATGTTTGAACCGTTTTAAATTCAAATTTGCTATTGCATATTCGTTTGATTATAGAATAATTGTACATGTTCCAGAAAATTCGTCAAATTGAAAACAGTTCATTTGATTCTCGGGAATTCTCATCATTCTCAGTGGTAGGTGTTATATAACAATTACTATGGTTGTTGAAATACTGAATATAAATGGGGTTTGCTTGCAAAACCTCTGCAGGCGAAGTCGGGGTAACAGCTAGTAATTGTATAAAGCAGAAATAAACAAAATTAATGTATTGAATGGATAATATGCAAAACTGTTATTTTTAAATGAAAAAAATTCATTTTTCTAAATCCCATATTCATACTTGTATAAAAAATGAATATGTTTTATGGAAAAATGTAAATAAATGATTTCTAGACTTATATTCTTTGATTCATGATGAATGTTAAATCAATTATATCATGAGGATTTTCTTTTAAAGATGTAGTTACTTATATAAGTATTCATATATATAATTCTAAACTCATTTAATTCAACAATTAGCTAACTAATGATCAAAGTGTCAGTACACTTTAATATGAATTATCCAAAAAGAAAGAACACTTTTATTTTTCCTTGCATCACTTAGAATGAATTTCCAACTTAACTATCTTCTTTGAAAATATTTATTAAACATTTCTTTCCTTATATTATTTTCCCTTCTAATTTTGCTGATTAATTTAATTAAATTTTTAAGTTTAGAATATATTTTTATGTTTTTAGTAGCAATATTGACAAACCTGTTAAATGGGATGAAATGAACATATTACAAACATTACATCCACCAGATAAAGATTATGGTCATATGATAGTAGATGAACCTAAAACCCCATTCACACATTATGACATTGAAAAAGAAGCTTCAGATGAGAAAGTCTCACTTGACGTTCAGTCACTAATAAAAAAGTAATATCAAATAATTAAAATTTAGATTTTTATTCTATACAGTTTACTGTATCTATCTTACATATATGTATTTTAATAATATTATGCATCTTTTAGAATAAAAGAATTACCAACAAGACGTGTAAATGACACAAATGAAGATAAATATAATGAATATGGCATAGATAAAGGTAAAAAAAAAAAACAAATAATTTCTTTAAATAAGAGCTATACAATTAAAGCATTTTTACTTCATATTATAAAAATTATAATGGGTTATTCAGAAATTAGCTGATTTTAAAATGTATTGCGTATTCAACATTTAGACAATTATCATCAGCATAAGAGAGGACATAATTAAAATTATCTATTCCAACACAGTTGCAGCCAAATAACATCAGAATGCTTTTGAATATTGATAAACAGCATTATTGAAAATATTTTTTTTCTTTATAGAAAAACCTTAACTATCAATGAGAAATTATACTTTATTCATCAGAACAATTAGTGTTGATTGTTCCAGGTGGAACATATGTTTATCTTGACTAGAAAATACTGTAATTTTTGAACTTTGTTAGAAACTGCTAGAGTCAGTATTGAATAGTCCCATTACAGCCTTGATTTAAACTTCAACAAACTTTGCAATATAGGGAGGCAACTAAAGATAAAATCTGTCTCCAATGGAGTACATGCAGATTCTTCATGTACCGTACACATCAGAGATGCAATGAAAGGAATTTCAGCAGGAGTCAGACACCAGTTTTATGAATGCCTACAGAATTGGTTATGTCTGCAAGCAAATATTTTAAAAATTATATTTTGTAGTTCATTTACTACTTAATTAATTGCATTTGATTTGATGTGAATTGAATTTGCACTTTTTGAATAATTAAATTTTTTTGTCAGGACGTACACATGCACCACTGTATAATTTTTTTAATAAAACTGAATAACTATGAAAATGTTAGAAAAAATATGTTGTAAATTATTATTTTTATGATTGAAATCTAAATTCAACTTCTGTTATTTAAAATTCTGTTAAGCTTGAATATGAATTTAAAATTATTCCAGATAAAAAGAAATCTTTTGAAGAAAAAAGGAAGTTGCATTATAATGAATTCTACGCTATAAAATTAGCTAAAACATTAATGAGTCAAGAGGAAGAAGATAGTGACGAAGAAACAGCAGGAAAATCTGATGCTAGTAAAACTAAATCAAATAAAAAAAAATAGTGATGATTTCACAATTTGCTCAAAAACATCACTTTCTTACAACATTTAAAACATAAAATTTAATTATAATGTAAAACTTTTAATTAAATTCTATTTTCACATTTAATAAAAACCTTATGAAATCTGATATTCACAACTCAATGTATTTTGAATATTTTATACAATATTTTATAATGCTAATATGGATTGCAGTATTATTTATATATTATTTCAATCATTCTTATTACATAATTTTGTAGAAAAGATAAAGGTTACAAATATAATTCAATAAAATATCCTATAAAAAATTAGAAGTATTTATAGTTTATTTTATATTTCATATATATAAAAGATTTTTAATACAAAATAAATTTTATATCATGTTATAGTCATTACATGTTTTTATTATTAATTTTATTTATATATAAATTTTTAATACTCATATGTGTGTATGTTCTAAATGTTTGATAGCTATTTGTATCATAAGGAATTCTTACAGATCACTTTGGAGAAATAAATTTTAATCATACTTTTTTATTTTTAATACTTCAAATATAAGTTGTTCTATTAAAGCATTAAAAAAATAATACAGCTTTGTATTCAGATCTTGTAAAGGTTATTCATGTGCATTTTTTAGAGAAACTGACATTTTTGTAAAATATCAACAAAGATCTGCTGCATTTTGTGAGGTTCTGGACAGGTCTGAACCATTATGAAATTAGCAAAAATTTAGTTGATTGGGAGAAAAAATTTATTTGTTAAAAAAGGGCAAGGAAAATGTTTATAGTCAGACACACTTTTATTTATGTTAAAATGTAAAACAGAGTCATAAATCTTAGCAGGAATGTTGCCCTACAATCATTTGGAGATCGAATTCAGCTCTGAGTTTGATCTCTCCTGAACTCCGAGCTGGAGTCCTGTTACACTTAGTAATGAGGGACCAGCCACTCGGAAAGTGAGGATGAAGAAGATCAACCAATTGGAAGGCCCGATTGAAAACTGGAGATTGATATAATCCCTGATCTTGAAGGACAAAATCACTTTTCGTAAACTGTGCACCTGCACACAGTGAGTCAATAGACTCTCTGTATGCGAGATGCAGAGTGTCATTGCATTGAGAGAGGCACTCTCTCTCCCTTCGGATAACTCTTCTAATTGTGTCATCAAAGCTATTCTCCCTTTGCACTATCCACTGTGCTGAGTGCCATATCACCTTTGTCTGCCAATGTCACCAACCAGTCAACAGGAAACTACTAGAAGGCTGGAGTCACATCACTCCTCTATGTCGGGAAGAATTACAAATGATAGACTGTAACAAACCAGCTAGACCATGTAAGAATCCTTTCTGCAAATAATAAAGTTTCTTTGTAAGACATTTGTCGTCTGCCTCCTCAGCACCACCCACATATGCAAATCCTTAGACCATCCTGATTCAGAAGTAACACTTCAGAAGTTCCCCCTGACAGTTGATGAACTCAGAATTTTGAAATCAATGAATGTTTTCAAAACACATTTTTTATATTGCGTATCAAGCCTTTCAGTAAGAATGCATTAATTTTCAAGTTAGATAAACATTTTCTTAGCAAAAAATGACAAACAAAAACTTCAATCTTAATGCTTTTATACTTCATAAACTAAGTTCTCATTATATACAACTTTATTTTAAAATAAATATTAATATTTAATATTCAGTTAAACTTCAAATTTTCTATTTGGCTATTTGGAACTGGTTTTTTAAGATACATTTTATAGATCTGTATGTGGAGCGAGAGAAACCAAATTTGTAAAATTACTTTGAAATAAAGTAAAATATATATTGTCTTTTTTAAACCATATGTAATATAAAAATTGATTTAACACAAGAGTAATAACTAGGTAATGACATCTAAACTTGATAAAAAAAAAAGTGTGTGATAACATATAATTTCATTTTGTTGCTAATTGATTTATTGTATGTTAGATCTGTTTTTAAATAAAATCCTTAGTTAATACCAGATTTATATATTAATAAAATGTTTAGTTAATACAAAATTTATATATTAATAAAATGTAAGGGCATATATGCAATAGCAGATCTAGTTAGATGCAGGCAAATCAGTGCATTGAGGCCCGAACCTTTTGGATTCTGGTTGGTTGCTAACATTTTGATAAGGAAAAATATAAAATATTTGGATACGTATGTTATATATACATATACAAGATATATAACACACATATTTAACACATAGTTTATATTTTCGTTAAGTTTTAAATATATACAGAGCCTATATATAAAACTTAAAATATAAACTATGTGGAGCCCTATAATAACTTTTGCATAGGGACACGTGATATGACTACAATAATTTAATTTATTTCTTATCCCTTGTCAAATTTGATTACAGATTAAACCATACCGTTAACTTTATATATTAGTTACAACATTTCAAAACATTATATATATATATATATATGTCTATTAATTATAACAACATTGTATTTCATTATTGCAATAGACAATTAACTAATTATATGTATATATAATAAATCAAATTTTATTTTAAATGCAAGTTTACTAGTTAATATATACAAGTTTCATAATTTTAATTATGTAAATAACTTAAATTATGTTAATAATTTAATAATTTAAGATGTGCATAATTACTATTATAATAATAAATTTCTTATGTTTTAATATCTATCNAATTAAGGAAAAAAGAGAAAAATTGCTAAGGTCATGAAATACATTAGGAAAATGCATGAAATTTGGTGAAAAACTGTCAAACTCTACATTAACGGAAGAATGAAATGTATGTGAAACATTTATTTCTTACAAAAAGTGATCTATACAGATCCAGATCTAAGGTAAAGTATGAAAATTAAAAACAGTGTCTAACAGCTCAGTAGGTAGTAAAGACTATTATTCTTCCAAAGCTCTTTCCAGTCATGAAGCTATTGTAGTTGTGGTGGAGGGTTGAGGGCAGCAATGTATCATCCAAGAGCATCACACATGTTCTATGGGATTAAGGTTAGAGTTAGTGTTGGCTAATCCATACATACATTGCCCATCTAAAGATATTGAGCTATCAGACTAGGTTAATGATCATCATTTTATATGATAAATGTATTGCCTATTGCACCTGCATAAAGGGCAAATAATGGAGTCCAGGATTTCATCGCTAGTCATAATTCCTCTTAGAAGCATATAGAGATCTGTGTGCGTGTGTGTCTAATGAGATGCCATCCCAAATCATACTGTTACCTCCACGTAACCTCAGGTTCAAGAAATAACTTAAACAATCTGTTAAAAAGATAACAGAATTTTCTGTTAATGTTCAACTGGAATCTTTCATCATGTGTTCTTTGTACAAATATACAGTATATTTATAAATTAATATCTAATTGTCTCATATCATCATTAAAAATGAATAAACGCAGTATCAATAGTAAAAGATTTCTCTCTTTATTAGATTTCTGTACAGTTTATATACAGAATATTCTATTTTCTTCTGTGAAAACAAAATTATTGCCAAATTGAATAAACTTACATTGGTAGACTTACTAACAGGATGGTATAGATTTCAACTGCTGGACAATATACTATATACAATTTTATTTCTAGCATGCATAGAATTGATAATTTTTAGCACCTCTAATAAAGCATTTAATTAATCACCCAGTTATCTTCATTACCAAAATTATAACATTACTTTAGTTTTTCAATATATACATATTTTTATAAAATTCAATTACATTTTACTAATATATTTATAAACTTCTATATAATCTATAGCAAAGGTAATAAAGATTTTAATTTTGATAACAAATTATAATTTAAAATATACTCTCTCACAAAAAAATTTTATATTAAATTGAACTTTAAGTAATAAATGTAAATAACTAACAAATACATTTTATTCATTTATAAATTGTAAACAATGAATAAATAAATTTAAAACTGGGTGATTTAACAAGACTAATTTTTCTAATTCAAAATATATTCAGAAGAAACTACATTAAAAAGAGTAAATACATTTTATATATTTCAACAATTAAAAAACATATGCTTATATTTGCAACTATAACTAATAAGGATCAACATTAACATATATTTTATACATATTAAACATCACAACAAAGTTTTAAAAATTTATATTTATCACCACAATTAGTTAATTTTATAAGAAATATATTCAATAATAAAATAAAATTTGGTCTTTATGATTAACCACCCAATCATTTAAATAAATTTAGTTCATTCCCAGAATATATTGTACAAAACTGGAATGGATGAACAATTTTATTTTNCTGTATTTTAGTCAATTTAAATGTATTTAGCTTTTTACAGTATCCAGCTTTAAGGCCTATGCATAAAAATATTTTACATGCATGATCAATCAATTAATCAATCCATGTTTAAGTTATTAATATCATTAGTTTATATTTAAAAACAAAAATGACATTACTTTAATGTTAAACTTTTTATATCATTGAAAGTGTATGCTACAAATTAAAACAAGAAATTAATTTTAAAAAATTAAAAATTGCAGTGCTTTCATCCTTCTACAATAGACCCTTCATTAGGCAATCTATAATTTAATAAAAATGAATATCATTTTCTTTTCTTTTTGAAAATTAGAACATGCATAAAAAGCAATTAAATTATTATTAATAAATATCTTAGTTGCTCATTGATTAAGAGCAAGTCTTTTCAATTTTTATTAAAATAGATTCAGTAATAACTCTTGGATGTTTTGAGTGAATATATGATTTTGATATTTATGAGCAATTAATTTTTTAAAATATATTTCAACTGTTTAATTCTATGACTAAATATGATTTCCATAGGAAGAATACTGTGTAGCAGTATAGCAAGAATTTTTAAAACTGAAATATAAATATTTTCTTGCATATAATTTGAACAATGAAAATGACATCATATGCTATACTGATTATTTATTTGATTCTTATCTGAATTATTAATTTCATCTTCATCTTCATCAGAATCATCATCATCGTCATCATCCTCTTCTGCCATGAGTTTTCTTGCAAGCTTCACAGCATAATATTCATTATAATGAAGTTTTCTTTTATATTCAAATACTTTGGATTTAACTATTTTTAAAGAGATTTTAAATCAGTACATTTATATTTTAACAGTAATCAAATACACTGATTTTCATAATTAAGGAAAAAAGAGAAAAATTGCTAAGGTCATGAAATACATTAGGAAAATGCATGAAATTTGGTGAAAAACTGTCAAACTCTACATTAACGGAAGAATGAAATGTATGTGAAACATTTATTTCTTACAAAAAGTGATCTATACAGATCCAGATCTAAGGTAAAGTATGAAAATTAAAAACAGTGTCTAACAGCTCAGTAGGTAGTAAAGACTATTATTCTTCCAAAGCTCTTTCCAGTCATGAAGCTATTGTAGTTGTGGTGGAGGGTTGAGGGCAGCAATGTATCATCCAAGAGCATCACACATGTTCTATGGGATTAAGGTTAGAGTTAGTGTTGGCTAATCCATACATACATTGCCCATCTAAAGATATTGAGCTATCAGACTAGGTTAATGATCATCATTTTATATGATAAATGTATTGCCTATTGCACCTGCATAAAGGGCAAATAATGGAGTCCAGGATTTCATCGCTAGTCATAATTCCTCTTAGAAGCATATAGAGATCTGTGTGCGTGTGTGTCTAATGAGATGCCATCCCAAATCATACTGTTACCTCCACCATAGATCTCCCTTTCATGGATGTTAGAGGGCTGGTAGCATCTCCATTGTTTTCTTCATGTCAAAGCACACTTTGAATCATTCTGCAATACATCTCAATTCAAATGTTCTCTTCTTTTATGGGGATAAGTGGCACACAACTGCTAGTCATAAAGCATACAGATCTCCTCAGTAAAGTTATCTGCACATAGCAGAATCAAATACCAGCATACCTATAGATGCAGCTAAGACAAATAGCTATATAGGGTGGATTTGTTGTTCATTGCTCTGAATGGATAAATAAAGAACAATTATCAACAGTGGTTGTAACTCTAAGTCTTCCTTTTCTGTATCTTTGCAAAGTTAAGTGTTTATTGCATACACAGATTGTGCACGAGAGAAAGACCAACATAGAGCCATTGAGCTATTTCTATCTGACATTAACTTGTCCCTAGTCTTCCAATGGCTCTCTACTGAAATTCATCTGGCAAATGATGTCTTGATGGCATTATTGATAAATCTGCTATCTCAGAAAACATTTTTTACACAATCAAAACACTATTTAGGAAAAATTTCTAAAACAACTCTTTTTATGACTGGACTCATTTGAAATTTATTAGTATCAGTTATTTGCATATGTCCCCATACTTCTCTTATTTCTAATGTACCTACATTTTCAACATGTTAAAAAATAATCATAACTTTTTCCCTTAATTTATGAAAACTAGTGAATGAATAAAATATGTTTATTGAGTTTAATCATTACATCAATATGTAAATATTATTTCAAAAATTAATTTTCTTTTATATTACAATAAATTATTAATATATAAGAAACAAATATTAATTATTTGTCAATAATTTAAATGTAATTTCCAGTAGAAAAATCTGATATGGAAAAAAGGAAAACTGAAAAGTTTTTAAAATATATATTCATTATTATAAGGACTATTTTAAGTTGAAAAATAAATTGTTAATCAGTATTTCAGAATTTTGTATAAGTTCTGAAAACACTGATTATAAAAATTATAGTCTCATCATCAAAAGCTACTGAATATATGAAAAGAATACAGGGGAACCCCATTTATCTGAATCCCATTAATCTATTATATTATTATATTAAATGATTATTATGTTATGATAGACATATGGAAAACCTCTAAGATTTTCCATATGTCTATCATATGCAAAAATCAAAGAACTAAATACATTCTTGCCCAAGTGTAATATTGCAGCTTGCAAGAAAATAAACTTGTTTTCTATGAATCAGCACACAATGTTCATTGTTATGTCTGTGAGAGTGTTCTTTGAGTTTACTTAAACCTGTTCTAAAGTTTTAAGATTTTGAATTATAAAAAATTGCTATTTTCCTGTTGAATAAAAATGTTGTGCTGCTCACAGCAGTGAACATATTAATAAGTTTATCTCATGAGTTTTTATTCACTTGACATCCATAGCTACTGTTGTTTTTCTGAGTTTCAATCACCTTCAATCTATTGTGAAGTAAAGTAAACACTGTGAAAATGACATCTAGAAGGAAGTGGTTGTTATGATGGAGAAGAAATTAGAAATATAAAATAAAATGCATATAGACTGTGTTATTTATGTTGTTAACAAATTTTCCAGATTAGCCAGATTTTTGTCATCCAGATTTAGCCAGTCCCATTTGAGCCAGATAAATGAGACTCCACTGTACAAAAAAATGAATCAAGTTGATATTCCAAGTTCACCAAAACATTAAAACTAACAAATAGAAGCAAGGTTTTACCTTTGTAAAAAAGTCATATTTATATTTTTTGTGTATTTATAAAATTAAAAACTAATGTTAAAAATATTTTATTTGGCCATTTTTATATGATAAATATACAGTGATACCTCAGTTTTCATCGATAATCTGTCCAAAAACAATTGGTGAAATCCAAAACCGATGAAAACCGAGGCAATTATTTCCATATGAACAGGGCTGGATCATCACATAGACAAATGAGACAAATGTCTAGTGCCTGGTTCTTAGAAGGGCCTGGTCAAACAGTCTGTATTGAAAACAGTTGTAAATAAGATAGTTTACTTTTCTGTTGGACAACTGTATATAATAAACAAATAAACAAAAATATATTGCTTTTTATATGGTTATTGTGAATTCTAAAATCTAAAGAAAATGTGTTCTTATGTTTCTTCTTATTGAAAGTAATTCTTCTGATAATTTAGAATTTTTTTTATAGAAATAAGAATAAAATTAACTACAAGACAATGAGCCTGGCATTGCCCGGGCAAAAAGTAACAACAAAGGTTAAGATTATTAGATTATTTCATACTTCTAATCTTTCTAAATTTATTGTTGTATATTAAATATTTTTTATTAATAAAAATTTAAGATTTGTTTTAGTTTTTCACATTAATTAGTTTTGTTTTATTTATTGTTTTATATTTTTTGTGTGCTATATTTCTTGTGGGAGAGGGACCCCCTCCCTCTCCCACAAGAAATGGTAAGAAGGGGCCTGGTAAGAAGAAAATGTCTAGGGTCCCAAAGTGGGTTAATCCAACCCTGTATATGAATCAATATAAATCCAATTAATTCATTCTAGACACTCCAAAATACATACCAAAAAGACATTTTATAGTGAATAAATATAGTATTTAATACTGAAAACAATAAGAAATTAATATAAAATGAATATAAAAGACTAATGTAAAGAATAAATGAACATTTAACATAGCACTTGAAGGGCTGCTGGCTCTGGAAACTTTCATTGGCCCCATGATGAAGCAAAAAGGAAAGGAAAGCAATGGAATTGTTTGGCTTTTTTTTTTTAAACTCTTTCTGCCCTGTGGGCACTAAGAGGGCCTCTTACATCAAGCCCATTATGGGTTCGGCCAGACCCACAATGGGGTGGCCGAACCAATAATGGGCTTGATGTAAGAGGCTCTCTTAGTCCTGACTGGATATGTCGGTCCCCGTCCTTCACCACTTGGCCAGACCCACAATGGGGTGGCCAAGTGGTGAAGGACTGGGACCGACATATCCAGTCAGATCACCTCAAATCTGGACAGTCGGACCTGTCCAGATTTGATCCCAGGTCCTTCAGAGCAGTAGGTTGCCACCTTGACTGGTCAGCCATCCAGCTGTCGTAGAGGAGTTGTTTGGCTAGATGTGGGGGGATGCTCACACATTCATTCATTCATTAGTTTAATTGTACATTTAAAACAAGGTACAAAGTCCTGCTCCGCAGTGAGCATTACAGGAGCATATCCGTTACATAGTTCCACCAAGTTACAGTATGCACTAATGAACAAAGCAAAGTGAAAAAAAAAATAAAAATAAATAAAAACACAATGACAATAAAAGACCCAAACAAAATATGCAGCAGCTTGCTGCAGCAAATAATAGATTACTTATCTGCAGGAATATTTTCGCAAAAGAAGGTCGCAGTAAATATAATAATTCTGACAAAGTGTTTAACAGCATTTATCCCATGCAGAAAATTTGTAAGACAAAGATTTGAGAATCCCATGAGTCCATATATAATATGCGTACAAGTAAAAAAAAACAAAGTCCACACAGCTAGTAATTGTAAGTATCCACTCCAACACTTTAAACCCAAAAACAGAGAAAGATGATGAAGCTTACATATTTCTTACAGTCAGCAAACACAAATATATATAGAGAAGGTATGATCTGCTTGTATTAGTTGTTGTGCTAAGAAGAAGAGGTAGCACTATGAATTAAACAATTTGTGCCCTGTAAAGGATTCCATAATTATTAAGGTAAGTAGTCAGCTGTCTTAATATATAAGGCTTTTGCTTTAATGTAGAGTGGACACTCCTTATCCAGTGTGTTATGTTCATGTTTATCTAGGCCAGTCCTCAAACAATTAGCACATTTAGGCTTTTCACTTTTTTTGTACATGTCTTAAACAAATGATCATCACCACAATGGCTACAAACTTTCTTCGGTGATGGGCAACTTGCCGCCAAATGTCAAAAGCAAGACATTTGTAGCACTGTCGTACAGGAAAAAAATCATAAACATTACACATTTTCCACTGAACATAAAGATATCCTTGTTTTTTAGTCATTGCCCTAACCTCCAGTGACATCTCTAACACCCATGATAAAAACTCGTCATTTCTCTGTTTGATTGAAAATCGAATATTTAAAATCTTTTTAAACTCCTCCATCGTGTACTTCTGTGAAAAAATGTTCTGTTCAAGCAAGTATTCTAGTAGGTTCTCTTTGGTAACTGAGTTGGGGTCTGAAGTCACTTTCATAAGAGGAAGACGCCATCTTGTGTTTCGTGCCTTTAATCCTTCTATTTTGTCTAATTGTTCCTGAAAGTATTCGGCCTCCTCTCTGATAGGAAAATCAACAGCAATTCACCCTTGTTAATCTTACGAATACGCTTGACAGGCACCTTATGCAATCTCTGATCAAAAGAATTAGTGAGCAGTGTCTTAGTCTCTTCCGACGTGCTCTCTTTATTATCATTGTAAACTAGAACAGTGTATGTTGGTAACGAGGATTCCTTTTCAGACTGTGTATTCTTCAAAGAATTAAGATCGCGTTGTAAAATATCTCTATATGTCAGAGCAGTAATCCCTTGAGAACCTTCCACCCCTAAAAGTGGAGGTTTTTCTAAGTCACAAATAGTCTGTTTCACTTCCTGAATAGCCTCTAAATTTTTGTCACTCTGAGCAACAAGCAGCTGTTTGACATCCTCTTTCATTGCCAACAAATCAAATTTCTGAAGCAGGAAATCTGATATGGTATTTTTCCTTAATTAATATGCATCAATGTCCTTAATTACCTGTACAGGTAATTGTAAATAAAACAATTTTAATCTGTGTGACTGAGTTGCTGTAATCTTATACACCAGTATAATAAGTCCTATTAATAGAAATACACTGTTATGGTGATTAAAAGAATAACTGGTATTTTTCCTAATTACCTCTTCGGCACTCTTCACTAAGGTAATAAATTTATCTGTAATAAATCTAATATGTTCCTCAGTATCCAATCGCCCTTTTGGTTATTACGGAAATATCTCTTTAAATCCTAAATGGCTTCCTTAGATTCCTCCAGAAATTCTTCAATAGCCATCACTGAGTATAATAACTTTTAAAATTAATAATTTCCAAAAAATTAATATGAAAAAAAACATACGACTTCCGGTAAAAATTCTGGAATCTTCTATGCTCACACAATGAGAAACAATGCCACACTGAGCAGGAAAATGCATGGGTTGCCCTTTGTTTTCACATAATTAGCAGTGAGGTTGCATGGGCACGCCAATGAAATCCAAGGCAAATTTTTCGCACTGAAACTGATAATTGAAGTCAACGAAAACCGAGATATTACTGTAGTATGATCTTGTTTTATTGGGGATTGCATAAAACAAAATTCCATTTAAATTTGTGCTTCACCCCAAATAGTTCCAGATGACTATTATTTCCTAGTTCAGTTGCTAATGGTTGCATAAGTGTCTACATGGTTGCATAAGTGTAGACACTTATTGTCCCATTGTGGCATCTACTATTTCTAAAAGTAAAACTGAAACTAAAGCTCAAATATCTGTTAGCATCAGAAAGTTTTAGTTGCAGTTTTACTTTTACTTTTGCACAACTCATACTGTGCTGACACTACTTTTTTCTTCCTGTTTTCTTTCATGTCTGCATTAGAACTTTATATTTTATTTTTATTTTGATAATATTTTCATCAAGGTAGGCTGTAGATAATTTCATGTAATTTTTACACTATTACTTTTATTTCACAACATATTTCGTAATAAAAATAGTCAGTGAATGCATTAATAGTCAGAATTACTCCATAAAATATATTTAAGAGTTAACCTAACCACTTTCCATCTAAAAACATACAAATCAACACATATCAATTTCATATAAAACAAGACCTTAATGTGTCTACAAAGGATTCTTTGTAGACACAATTAGAAATCATTAACCTGCTTTGCTTTTACCATATAATGTCTTTAATGGTAAGACTTTGACAGTTTAGTAAAACATATAAGCACTTATTTATTATGATATTGTCACAATGCTGGGCTGCAAGTTTATGGACATCAATGCACAGTGCTATTAATTTTAGTAGTCTTGCTCTGTACATCATACTTTTTTCTGTTAACAAGAGAGTCATGCTAGTTATCTAACTAACTATTCTGGAGAAAATTTTTGAAATAATGCAACTTCTGACCCAAACTGGAAGTTCTTAAAAAGTTAATCATGGTTTCTGGTTCCTAAGCCTTTCATCTATCTCACTCCATTCTCAAGATTAAGGGAGGACAGACAAACAGACACCAGTGGAAATTTATAGGTTTGCAATTTTAAAATTAAAGCCCAATAAAAACATCTATTTATACTGTTACATGAGTCAGGAAAACTATATAAATGTGAAGTTTGTTCTACTGTTAATTTCTTTCATCAAATGATTGCCTAAATTATTGGGCTATAACTCCACTAATTTGCTTGAATTTAATTAAAGCTCAACAGAGTTATAATTTGCTGTAAACAATAAAATTTGTTAATAAAACATGCTGCTTCTGAACATCATTTAAAGATAGAAACAACAACATTATATTAATTAAAAAAAAAAACAAAAATAAACCTACTGACTTACATTTGAATCTATTACATCAAAAATGTTTTCAAAATATGTAAATTATAGTTTGAAAATTGATCATTAATTATTTGTTAAATTTAAAAATACACAAAAATTTAAACTTAAGATATAGACTATATATCAAAACTTTAAATTTAATTTGTTTAATTTAGAAGTTATTAGAATACAGCTGATGTTGATTTGGGATGTTCGAGAATAATTCTAATATACTAAAACTATATGGCTGTTTAAGTCTGTTATTTTCTGAATATTAGGTTTATGAATAAAAGAATATGAAAATTCTTAAAAACTTTAAAATCTTAAAATATTCAATCTTTTAAATATTGTTTCAATACATTACAATTCAATACAATATACACAAATAACTATAAATAATTAAGCAAACACACACAATTAAATCTTACTACCATTACAAAAAATATTTAAAATTATACTTATTTTTACTTACTAAAAAATTTCATTAGTTTATACTAAAAAATCTTTTTCACAATTTTTATGTCATTTGCTGTATGTATTAATAAAAATAATACACAAAAGTAACAAAAATCTGTAAACAAATTAAAAAATTATTTTTAAATTAATATATCATCCACTTCAATAGTAGCTTCTAAAGATGAAATCTTTGAATTTTGAAAATTTAAAATATATTAAAAATTTAGCTTTGGTTCTTAAAAATAAGACTATTTTATTGATGCTTTATAAAATTCATGAAATAATTTCAATTATTAAAAATTTATAATAAACAGTTTTCCTTTTGAATGTTTTATGCTAGTTATAAAATTAAAACCTTATTAACATTTATGTAAGACTGAAGTTTACCAAGTAGAGTTATGTTATGATAACAGTGAATAAAATATCTAATTTTTTTTTTAATTTCCATAAAATATTTTACTAAAATACTAAATATACAATTTTATCAACTGTAACACATTACTTTAAATATTAACTGAGATATTTTCATTTATTGCTACTGTTATAGCTTCTGTAATATGAACTTTTTTAAAAAACTTATGAACTATATAAACTTTACTTGATATTAAACATTATTTAATACTTTCATGATTAAAATGAACATCTAGAAATAAAAAATTAATTAGATTAGATTAACACATATATGAATAATAATAATTTATACATTTTGTATCAGAAAATCACAATATTGTCATAATTTATTGCAAAAAATTTTTATTAATTTAGAATAATCATATTTTATTTTTCTTTCATAAATATTTCTTTTATCCTCAATTATGAAAGCTTTTTTCCTCTTGATCAATAAATTGAAGTATTTAAATTTTACACATTGCATCTAATATTTAATTAATAAATGTCTTTTAAAGATTATTTTGAAATTTAATATAGGAGTAAGTTATTTTTTATTTTGAGAAAGTAAATAATATTATCCAAATTTATATATTTGGATATTTAGTAATAGTAAATAAAATATATCACAAATCTGAAGTATGACTTAACATATTATTTAATATGTTACAAAGATTTATTGAATTATTTTTTAAAAATCATCATGACTAAGTATCAAAAATATTTTATTTTTTAATTAAGATCTTCTCAATTCCAAATAATTATGTCATATTGCATTATACTAAACTAACTGCTTATATAATTAAAATATTAATTTCAAACTAGCTACTTTTCTTGGTATGTTTTAGAATTAAATATCCAACAAATGGTAAAAATGAAATCATATTTAAGTTAATGGACAAGTTTGTCCATTAACTTAAATATGACTTCATTTTTACCATTTAAAATAATCATATCAGTTTATGAAAATTAAAATTAAGTGCTAACAAAACAAACATTGTTATGAATCAAATGAATCAAAAATCATTACACATAAAACACACTGAAAATTTTGAAATAAATAATAAATTTTCGTTACTTTAAATTTATCACAATTACAAAATTACTTTAGATGATATTCATAATCTTTTTAAAAATAAAGATGCATATAGATTAATAAAAGTATTTAATTGAAGCATCTTGTACAAAACATTTTTCTTTATTTCTTCATATGTTAGCATACAGATAGAAAGATTTTTAACAAATTTTATAAATTCAAAAGTTACTTAAACAGAATTCATATATGTGAAATCTGTACATTTACTTGTAAAATATAGATAACTAAACCAATTTATTTTTAAAAAGACCAAAAAAATAAAATGTTGTTAAAATATTTATTAAAATATTTGTTATACTTATTTTCTCAAAGTTTTTACCTCTATCTCCCAAACTCTCCTCAACTTCATCATTATTTTTATCATCTGGACATTTTCTTGGTGACTCTTTAGATAAATTTATCCTAAANTATAGTGCCGTCATTGGAAGCGATGAAAGCGCCGCTTCCCTTGTATTTTCTAAAATATAAATACACATTGCGCGATTATTTTCATATTTTAAAGTACTTTGAATGAATTAAAATTAATATTTTATTATAACCGCATTACGCATCTTATTACAAATTTCTATACTACACGTGAAAAAAACGATAAGATTGCTATTGTATATTCGAATATCAGTGGCGGGATGGAAGCGCTTTATTGTCGAATACGGAACAGCTTCCACGGCGAAAATATCTGAATCGTATCTGGGCACTTAGTCTCGAATTCTTCGTGTTGTACTCAAACTGACGTCATTCAACTCACTCGTATGACTCACATAATTGGTAGTCTCGAGTTAGACCCATCGAGCAAACTCGAAAAGTGAGAGGAAATACGTCATACTCACTTGGTTACATATGTCGTTAAGCATGATGGGATTATTTACATCTGGGTTTGCGACTATAATGATTCGACCAATCAACTTTACTGTAATAAGTTGTAAACTAGGGTTTCTCAAATGGGATTCCGATTGTTTTTTTAACACTGAAAATTCTTCTCATCCCAGGAAATCCCTCAAATTTCTTTAAAATTCACTTTTTCCTTATTTTGTGTTAAGGTCGAGGAAATTTTGCAAATAGAAAGTGTAATTAACTCATAAACTGTCAGAATACATTTGTATTTATCAATTTTAAGCCTACTTATTAGATTTTTTAAAAAAATTTTGCTCGTTATGGCATGTCACAAATGATCAATAATCAATACGTAGCTTATTTGTGGCAGGACTCTCAAAATTCTTTACCTGTAATATCTGGAATAATTGTGCTTATGATGTCTTAATTTTTAACCATGCCCGGTAGCTTCAATAATTGCGTAATGCCAATTTGTGCAAATTGGGCAAGGTAACGAGTACGAAGTCTTCAACTATGAAGTTTTTCTTCATAACCTGATTATTAAAGACAAACGAACTGCCGAATTATTGGGTTATGATGTTTCTATTAAAGCAGTCGAGGTAGACAAATCAAGAATACTAGAGAGCAAGAGAATTTCTACAATCTCGAAAACGAACTAGAAATCTTTCAGGATACAGGTGAAAAACGCATAATATTTGTCTTCTCTTAAATGCGTTAAACACGATTACACCCACATCAATTGAATCGGAGAAGGCATTCCCGGTAGCAGGACTTTTCATTACCAAAATAAGAATTAGATTGAGTGATTGATTGACCATCTTTGCNATAAGAAGACAATTTTGTAGCTTCAGTAAATTTTATTTATATATTTTAATGTAAATACCCTCAGCCATGATTTGATTTTAATATACAGTACATAAGGTTTATAAGCAATGGCTTTGCTTTCCAAGAGGAATAAATTGTAACTTTTCTGAATGGGAAATTCTAACATTTGAATTAAAACTTAACTGCAATTTGAATGCATATACTGACATATCACAAATATTAACTAACTTGTATATGATTGGGTTTTTTAATTTTCAAAGTAAACAAGATGTTTGCACACATTCTAAGGTGGTGTTGCTACTAATATTACTAAACTAATAATTCTGTAGTGTGTGTGAATCTGTAACAAGATGTAATCATGCATTTTTTCTAATTATAATAAGTCAAAATGTTCTTGGCATTAAAAATTGCTGTTGAAATTTCCTAACTTTATGAATAATTCAATATTAAAAGTAAAACTATTAATATTTTTGTCTTTCATTTCATTTCATCCTATATAATTTTGTGTGCCAAACTTATAGTGAATTGTTTCCTATCATTTTCCAAATTATTTCATATTCTATTTACCTAAANAAGAAAAATAATTATATCATTTGATTTCGTGATATTTTGTATATCTTAAAAATAATTAATCCCGGGAAACACTTTACTTTTATCCCGGAATTCCGGGACAAGCAAAAGACCTGTAAATGAGAAACTCTATTGTAAACAAATCAAGGTGAATTAGTTTACACGTGTTACAGATAAAAGTTTTGTCTTATAGCAATATAGTATGCAGAAACAAAATGAAAACCTCCAATGTTTTATTTTAAAAAATAAGCGAAAAGAACAAAAATACAAAAGAAATATTAGTAACATATATAGAAAATAATAAGAAAATGAACAGTGTAAAATTCAACAACGAATTTACAAGAAAAAGACAATTCGATTTGTGGAGAGAATTAGTTGAAAAAATAATTGCGTTTATTGGAGCTAAAATATCCATTGTGTAATGGAAAAAGTATTTAATTTAATAATTTAAATCCTTTCTTAATATAGTTTTCTTCCTTGATCTATTTCTTAAATTCTTTTGTCTATTAAGATTATTTATTAATCAGAACTTAACACTTCTGATTAATAAGTAATCTTAATATAATGTCTATTCTCTTAATAATTTATACATAAATTTACTGTCATTTTAATTCTCTTTTTCCATGAATTAGATACTTCTTTTTAGTTTTGGAAAAATTTGATGTATAATTTTATCAATTATGAATTAAAATTTTTTTTATCAGTGTTGACTTGACATGAAAAGAAATGGCATCTACTCGTGGTCGAAAAACAATTTTCTTCGAACGATATTCGAAATTACTATAAGTGTTTGGGGGCGGAAAAATCGGCAACTCTGATTTCTGTATATGTAATCAGTCAGTGAATTTTTTTACACTACCGTCACTCCTGATATAAGACACTAGATTATTGGATCAAATTTAATCTATTATCATTAAATACAAAACGTCCTCAATATATGTCATACTTAGGTCCTAAAAATGCGTCGTAAACAAAATGGTGTACTGTACATCGAATAGCAATTTCTCACCGAAATAATATATTATGTAGGAGATATGGTACATTGCAGACCAACTAAAAACAATATACAGTATGTGCAAGTGTCTAGTATACAATAAGAAACTGTTTATATGCAAGGGTCGCTACTTGTTATACTTTCAACACCTAGTATAAGAAGGTGACAGCCGGATGTTTGAGCGGTTAGGACTTCAGTCTACCTCTATGAGATCGAAGACCCCAGGGCGGATTTGTACCTGATGTGTCAAGACAGTCCAGCAGCCCAAATTGTGGATCTTCAGAAATCAATCATGGGTAAGATTAATTAAAACGGTCCTCTCTTCGTGCCATCCATAAACAAAACAAAAGAAAAAATTACCAGCTGCCATATTGCAAGTGTGATGAAATATACGATGAGCACCAAGATCTTTAATTAATGATCTTATGTAAGAGTTAGCAATACTGAAATACGAGTGCAGATAATTTTTTACTATGGTAAATTTCCAGAGATTTAACAGAAAAATTCATCACAAAACGATTATTGATGCGAACGTATGAAATTCCATTTAATCCATGCAAGGTGTGATTACCAGAGCCCCTTCGGCCGCCAATTTAAAGTCTTTTAAATAAAGAAAACATCTATAAACGAGCTGCGTAACTCTTTCGGCTTGTATGAAATTTTATTTTAAAGAGAACGTTTGTATTATCAATAAAAACAAATGAATGAAATTATATATGGTGCCATTTGTTATAACGTTTTGTTATATAAATTTTATATATTTCTAATTATTATAAATAGCAAAAGACTTAATTTCGAAGAGATGTCAATGTTATTACACAAAGTAAATGCTATCCACAAGTAAAATCTATATAAAGTTTGACGCCTTGCGAGATATATCATGTGACCATTTTTTATCTTGGTCTAATACATTTTTGAATACCGAAATTGTATATGCTCCTTATATAGAAGTTTCCTTTCAAAATTTCCTACATTTATCTTTGATTCGTTTTGAGATATAAATTAAAATATTTTTTTAAAATTAAATAATTACTTTTCAATAACGATAATCTATATAGGCCTATATATATATAGATAGATTGATCTCTCTGTTTGTATATCTGTAATCTGTAACGGAATGCCTATAACGCCCATAGGAGCGACCCATTCTAAGCCTAAGTAAATCCATAATGTACTTTTAAAAAAAGCCTCACTTTTGTTTCCACATGATAGAAAGAGTTTTTAAAAAAATAATAATCGTTAAAACAAAAATAAGTCAATAAATATGCATCGAATTACAAAAAAATCAGTTAATTTTACTACATCCGTTTCATTGTCACGCGGAAACGCAACAATATCGGCAACAATATATTTTTCCATTGTTTCAGTTTATTTGTTTTAAGTGAGCGATTTTCAAATGCGAAAAAGAAACTTTCGCGATTTTCTTGCTTCATTCCTTGAAAATAATTGCTTCGGATATAAATGTGAGTAATATTATGATAGATTACACAGTATACTGTACAAATATTTCGATAAAAATAGAATTACCGACCTAGAAACTTATCATTGGGTAACCAAATGGTCCTTCAACTTAAGTGAGAGAACAGAACTAGAAAAAAAAATTTATTTGAAGATAAATTTTAATATTTTAAACTGACTTGGAATATTTGAAATTATTTTAAAATATGGACATTTATTTTGCTTCATATTAATTTGGTTTGTTATTTTTCCTATTTATTATTATGGGGACTTTGCTTCATTCAGAATTTTTTGTAGCTGTAGTCTGTGTAATGTGCACTTTACTTTCATGTTGAGTCTTACTGTAAATCGGCATTAACTATTCTTATGCCACAACTTTCAGTAGTTTTTTTTTCTTTTACTTGTTTTTGCTTAGCTTTACTTTTTCAACTTGGTTTCAGCAATAAATATGTTTGGGAACGATCGATTATCCAATTGCGTAAGATAATAGACCGTGTAACAAAGCTTTAATGACACCGCTGCTGCTAGAACGCCCACTAGGAAGCGTCCCGAACGACTAGTACTGTTTATATCTTGTCTTTTACAACAAGTAACAATTATGTGCGAACCTCACATGTACTGTGCTCCCATTGGTTTAAAATGGACTGCGCCGTTTTATGATTTATTGGGGGGGGTGATAGGAATGATTCAAGAGGGATTATGTTAAGCACTAAGCTTAAAAATCGTAATCACAGCTNTTTTTTTTACTCTTTCTGCCCTGTGGGCACTAAGAGGGTCTTTTTAATTAAGCCCATTACAGGTTCAGTCAGACACACAATGGAGCTTCCAGGTGATGAGGAACAGGGCCCAATGCATCTGGGACCGATCACTCCCTGAAAAATTCCTGGATTTTTCAATTTGTCAAGATTTATTCATGACATTAATGGAAAAGAAGTTAAGATGTCAGTCTACTTTTCAGATGGCTGAGTGATAAGCAGACACTTTAACCATTCTGCCATCTGGCTGTTCCTTAATTATTTTGTAATTTCTCTTTGCAAAATATATATTTATGGATTTTGAATCTTAAAATCAATGTTTCAGCTTGTCATACTATATAATTAGATAATTTAGAAAGATTGTAAAATTGCTAAATAACTTTTTAAGAAGATTTTTATATAGTTAGTTAGTAATCTTCAACTAACATAAAAATTAATAAAATTAATTACAGAAAATATATACAACAAAGTCAAAAGAAATTTAAAAATTTTTTATCTTTAGCAGACAATAATTGAAGTATTTAGTTATTATTATATTTATTATTTATATGAAAAAGTATACTTAATAATCCCTGAACTTCATTTCTGATAATGCCAATGTAAAATAAATGATATGAAAAGTGTATTAAACTTTAGAATAAAAGCTATTGTCATCAACATTTTGCAAATTTTGTTGTATATTTATTACATTCTCCTTCAAATCTGCAATAATCTTGCAAAATGTTCTACTTATCAATATTGAGAAACAACAAATTAACAATATTCTACCAATACCTTTAGGAGCTGTTATTTTATTTTGTCATTATAGCAAAATAACTATTGTAATTTATTTTTAACTTGAAATCTCTGAACTTAATACTTTCAACTTGCTTAATACTTTTCAACAAATAAAACTTTCTAGCTAATATTATAAAAATTGTTTCTAATTATTGCTTAATTCACTTAATTCTGAAAAAATTTATTCATCACTTACTTTCTTGCTAACAATTCAGGATCAAGTGTTTCAGCTTCCTGATCTGAAAGATCAACACTATCATCATAATAACTAAATGGTGTTTTAGGTTCATCTACTTTCATGTATCCATAATCTTTATCCAAAGGATGCAATGTTTGTAAAATATTCATTTCATCCCATTTAATTGGCTTATTAATAGCACTATTAAAAAATAAAAAAATTCATGAAATAAGAATTTTAAAAATTAGTATATATTAAATAAAAAGTGAAACTATTTCTTTATTTAGCTTTTCAATAAAATTAAGTTTCAATTAGAGTCTTAAAATATTAGTATTCTGTTCTTTAAAATTTAAAATAACATTTACTTAAATTTTTCATTAGATGATAATGTATGATTACATTAAAGTACATCAATTCAATATAGCCATCTTACAATTCTTCATCATTATTGTCAATTTAAAATAAGGTTGGTGTAATTGATCTGATCAATTTGCATTGAAAGTAATCTAATAGTAGAGTATTTTCATATATTTCTTTATGAAACAGAACAATTTACTTGTAAATTAATTACTAAAATCATCACTAAACACTTTTGCATCCTCAAATGATTAACTAAACACCTTTGGCTGCTAAGACTGGCTGCTCACCTGAGGATGCATTATGCTGAAAACATTAGTGTACTGTATAAGCAAATAAATGTATCTCGGCAGCCAAAGGTGTTTGGTAATGATTTTAGTAATTATTCTTTCTGCTGAGTGTGAGTTCAGTTTGTAAATTAAATTTCCAAACAATAAAACAGAACATAAAATATTAAATGCAATGTCAAGACATAGTATTTGATATTGTATATTCTGTTCTTTCAATGTTATCTTCATAGCCATTATTGTGAAATTAATATTTTAATACAGAACATAATGTAATATTTTTTTTAAAAATAGCTCTGAAAGGTACAATTGTTAGGTACTTCTACATGAAACTGGATACATATAAACAATAAATTAAACACCTTTAAAAGCTTAAAATTTCAGTAAATAGCTTTAATAAACAAACATTTTCAATCTAATATTAAGATCAAAACATTTGTCTATTAAAGTTATTTACTGAAATTTTAAGCTTTTAAAGGTGTTTAATTTATTGTACAACTGTTATTTGAAAAATAAGTTTTTAAGTTTATTATTGTTTATATTAATTGTAAGAAAGATATAAAAAATAAATATAATCTTAGCACTTTTCACATTACTAAATTGTTTCAAATAATGCAGCAAAGATAACCTATGGAGAGATCAATCTATTATTTTCAATTGTTTATATTTAAATGTAACTATAATATTGATCTATAACTTGTTACATTAAACTAAAAAAAATATTAACAGAAAAAATCCTCAAAATAAAAACAAATAATAATTTGATTCATGTATATTTAACTGGAATAAAAAAAATTTTTTTAATTAAAGTAAGATTTTTACCAATAGTGAGCAAATAAAACAATACTAATACTTTTCAATCACCTTTAATATGCTATTTTAAAGCTATATTTCATACTAAATATAGGTTTAAAATAAATCTTAAAGTGATCTTACTCTTTCACTTAACTTATCCAAACCTCTAAAACTGAACAGATTTATTATGTGTTAATATGCATAATTAACAAGCTTAGTTAACTGATTGTTCCTTAATTATTACTGTCTGTGTCACTTCAAATCTCAAATTGTATTTTTCAGATGTTATAATAAAAAATTTATTTCAAATACTTTTATTGTTTTTTAATATAAACTTCTTCAGGAATTAGATTATATTCCCGAATAAGCTGATAATAAAACTACCAATGGAAAGTACAACTGTACAAGTACAATGGAAAGTATTTGAAATGAATTTGTTAATTTACATAGCCTCATTCATTTTCATATTTATTTCATTCAAATAAATAACACCAACAAAACCTTCAAAAATATACCAGCAAATATACTTTAATATAAATATGCTATGACAAAAGCTTTCAATCCTAATAGGATCTGCTTCAGGTCAAAATGTTCATTAGAATGGATGGTGGAACATAAATACAATATACAGAACAAAAAGCTGACCACCACCCTAGCGATATTATATGCTTCTGAAACTGGTGTAGAAGCTAAACTATAGCAGGCCCGTCTCATTAGATGCTGCTTTCACACCGATCAGATCAAAATTTGAAAAGCCAAACTAAAGGGGGAATGTATCAACTTTAAGGAGGAGGTGAACATCTCACATGCTTAGCGATCCTTTTTTTGACAATCTCAACAATATTAATAAGAAATTAAAAATCGATTACTTTCATTAAAATTTGTAACAAATATATTCGTTAAATTTTTATGTTAATTTTTATTTTAATTTTTAGTATTAATGTAAACAAATAGATGTGATTTTTATACTTGTTCTAATATTTAATCCTTCCAGCGATTTTAAAAATTTTTAATTGCTCTTTTAGCATTCTAATTCTATTGAACATTTTGACCCAAAGCAGATCCTATTAGGATCAAAAGCATATTTATATTAAAGTATATTTGCTGGTATATTTTTGAAATTTTTTTGTTGGTGTTATTTACTAATATATAACCAACTGTGGGAAGATTTAAAATATTTGATTGGAACGATGAAAATTCCGCTAGCTGCAATAAAAAATATATATATATATTATTACTCAGATAAAAAAGATTTCATTCAAATAAGCAAATTGATTAGAATAAAAATGAATACTTCATTAATGAAGAAATGTCACAAGATATTTGTCAGATGATAGCTAAAAAAAATCAATAAATATATTTAGTTTCATTTCATTTAATTATTTTCATATAGTTACATTAAAAAATTAAATGTATTACCCATAAATACTGTGAAATTGAATTGTTTTTGTATATATAATTAATTTATATTAATTCATATTTTACATTTATATTTATATATGAATAAAAAATTTTTTAATAAAAAAAGTATAAATTTAATACTGACTTCTTCGAAGCTTCAGTTTGATCAAAACTAGACGAAGTTTTCAAAATACTCTTTCTTGGTTTCTTTTCTGCCATTATAGTAACTTCGAAAACCATTAATAGTTTTCATCGGCCATTTCTTTGATATTCTAAAGTGGCGCCATCTGTTGTGCAGAATTTATATATTAGTAATTATAACGGAAGTTGCGTTTTTTTCCGTTATTCGTCATTTTCTGGGTTACGCGGAGATATTTTATGCAAAAACTTTAATGTTTTTCTTTAAAAATTTTTAAGAACACACAATGTAAGTATAGGAATTTTCGCTCCCCTTTGTTTTATTTGCAATGTTGTAAACTGCGTACGATCCACTTTTTAATATTTTAAATATCAATAGATTTATAATTGTGCTTAAAAAATGCTGTAATACTCTTAAATCTTGCTTACGTATTAAATATACATTTTGAAAAAATAATACGTAATACTGCGCTGAATCCAGTTGTGTTTGGATAACCGTTATACATAGTACAGAAGCTATGTGAAAAAACAAACATAAAATATAGAATAATATTTTCTTATTTGGAATTTCTTTACGAGATACACAATAGTCACAAATAAGAAAATGTTACTATGTATGTTATGTGTATGTTTCAATATGGTTTCTGTTTATATACTGAGTAATCATAAAGTACCGCTTTTCAACATAGTCTAGAACAACGGTGGGNTTTAATCTTTAAAATTGGCGTTTCCACTTCCCGGGACGAGGACCCAGGGGTTTGATTTGTGGGAAGCGAGTGTTCGGGTTGTTTTTCATTGTGTTGAATTACACAGAACGAGGCGCTTGACGTATAAGTGCGTAAGTGCGAGAATTCGAGTAAAAGTTAAACTGTGTATATCTTCGTGAACAGTGATGTTGTGTCCGTGTGCATATGTGTGTGTGTGATCAATGAACATTTTTCGTCGTGTCTAAAAACAGAAAAACAGTAAATTACGATACGAGAATAAGACATGTTAAAAAATGAAACGAAAGAGATTATACCATCGGGGATTTCGGAAAATATTCACTTGTACGATAAATGGCCACTTCGTCCTCTTCGTGGTAAAGTTCTCATAACACTGTTCGGGAAGAAAGACTGTCTGAGAAAGGTAATAATGTTGATCTTAGATAATAAATAAATGAATTTCTCGTTTTCTCACTGTCTTTGTTTTCTGCAAGAACATTTGGGAGAAGAATCTTCCTCACAAATGTTCTTGCAGAAAACAAAGACAGTGAGAAAACGAGAAATTCATTTATTTATTATCTAAGATCAACATTATTACCTTTATCAGACAGTCTTTCTTCCCGAACAGTGTTATGAGAAGAGGACTTAACCTAGTCTATCCTAACCAGATCAATCCTCATAACAGCTGTTTGGGAAGAAAGGTCGGCCGAATGTCGCATCCGGGTGGTCACAATCGGAAGTCAAATCCGTTGTCGTCAACCGAGTGTCACGTTCGGGAGACAAGTCCGTGGGTCACGTCCGAGAAAAGGTGTCGAGTCCGAGTCAAAAGTGTCCCGGTAAGAATGTCGCATCCGGATGAAGGGGAAAATCGAAGAGGATCACAGCCTAGGCCAAGGGAACCGCAGCCGTCCGCAGAAACTAAACCACAGATATCACGGTCCCGAGACTCGGGCGGCTCTCCTCCTATTCCTCCCCGTTCCGACTTCCGCAAGGCAGTGGCGTCGCCGTCACGGACGAACAGGCAGAACACGACCGAACAGAAAGTATCAACTCGGACGAGCCGTCACTTTCTACATCCTGCACAGCAAGGTCTGTGGCCGAATGCCCCCGAAGACCTTGGCCAAGTGCGTCGGACCCAGAGTGTAGCATCGCATAATTCCGATTCCGGGAGGATGCCATGCCACGCGCACTTAGGGAAGGTCTTCTTCACCAGCTACCTCTCGCTCGTCAAGCCCCCGCTCTTCCAACGACTCTTCGGGCGCGGTACGAGTCCCACTGACTCGTTCCACGCCGTCCGAGGAACCCACTCCCTCCTGCGCCACCGCCTTCCTCCGCCGGAACCGCCTCCAGAACCACACCAACCTCTTCATTCTGTAAAAAAGAAAATTTGCAATTCGTCGAGTGAAAACAAAAGCTTAAGTTAATAAACAAAAAAGCATAAAGAGCTTTAAAATGCTCACCGCAACTGCCTTTCTAAATCTAAAACATTCGAGTCAAAAACGAAATCGGCCGAGATGTCTTCTGGCAACGGTTCTTCTGGCAATCTATATAAATAAAAATGTAATGTCCGTTTGTTCCTAATAGCTAATCTTTGAAAGTTCTTCACCAATTGCTTTGAAATTTTCACACAACATTTCATTCGAATACGGGCGTGTTTTTATATAATATACTAGCTGTTACCCGCGACTTCGTCCGCGGAGGTTTTGCAAGCAAACCCCATTTACATTCAATATTTCAATAACTATAGTAATTGTTATATAACACCTACCGCTGAAGAGAATTCTTATATAACACCTACCGCCGAGAATCAAACGAACTATTTTCAATTTGATCAATTTTCTGGACCGTTTACAATCGTTCTATAATCGAACCAATATGCAATAACAAATTCGAATTTAAAACGGTTCGAACATTTTTAAAATCGAAATAGATAAAAATATTTATAACAATGTCTGAAATGTTATCAATTTAATACACCTAAGTACTCAATGAAGACTAAACGTAATTAAAAACAAAAAAAAATCGCATCTAAAATAGTACAGTAGAAGCCGTTCTTCCGGTTAAGCCTTAATCCTCTCCCTCTTTCCCCCGCGGGAAATTTCGAAAAATCCCTTCTTAGTGTGCGTTTTCATGACGTACCCTAACTGTCTACCAAATTTCACCTCTTTAGGTTCAGCCGTTTGCTCTGGGCGATGATGAATCACCCAGTCAGTCAGTCAGTCAGTCAGGACAAGTAATTTTATATATTTAGATAAATTAATTTATAATTTTCCTTCAATCATTTTCTTATGTTCGGAATTTGATAAATAAATAAATTGTCTTCTGCACTTACATTGTGTAAAATGTCCACCGTGGAGAGGTAAAAGATGATCTTCTTAAATTCCACATCTCGATGTCCGAAAATCGTTTGAATAAATATTTTTTTCGGCCATCAAATTCTTGAGATTTCGATTTATTTCGCTCAATATTATTTGGCTTTTTAGAGAGATTCATCGGTGGTTGCACGTATTGCGTATTAATGCAACATCAAACTGGATAAAGTTAATATTAAAATTACCGAAAAATCTTTATAATAGGGCGTTCCGAAAACCAACACAGAGCCGGGAAGAAGTCACCGTTGAATTTCTGGCTTTTTAAAGGATCTCTCCCCTAAATTCTTAATTTGATGGGTTAATCAATTTGACAGTTCCGTTCGACTTGGTCCGAGAGTGTTGATCCAACTTTGAAACTTTCGCTCGTATCTCACGCCTTGATATTTTCTTTTCTGACGGCTACGGAATTTTCTTATGTCTTCATTACTTACAATGTGACAATTTTGCTTTCGAAGGAATGCTACATTTATTTCCAAATTTTCTCATGTCAGAGTCAGAGCTGGATTTTTCTGATTGACATTCTGAACTTTCCTATCCGTAACCTGACGAGACTGCAATTTGAAAAAATTGTAGACCTATAAATTCTCACTGTCTTAATCTCGAGAACGAAGTTAGATGAAATCCGAGACCAGATATGGAAACTTTAGGGACAGGAGGCCCCAATTAACTATATATGAACTTTCGATGCAAACCGGAAGTCAAGTTATTTTAATTCAAAACCCTCCTGCCCAAAAGCAGTTAATAGATGCTAACGGAAAAACATACTGATACATAGTACAGAATGAATCTGATAAAAATAAATCTTAAATAATTCGCAGTCGAACCATATGAATAAAGTTTGTTGTGTTAAGAGTAATTGACTTAAAAGGTAAAATTAATACAGCTCGAACCTTTAACGGGCACGTGTAAATACGTAAAATACTTAACTTTATCCGTTAAAATATAGCTCGAAGATTTCCTCTTCTAACACAGAATAGTTTCCAAATGACGATACACACACAAACTACACACGGTGGAGCGTAAGATGACCTGTGTTCTATAACACAGTTCCTCGAAATACATCCTCGGGGAGGAATAATATCCCGGTATGAAAATCTAGTTTACTTGTAAATTTTATTTTTTTAAATTATAAAAGATTACATTTAATGAGGATAAAATATTTTTTTTTATTTTGTAATAAATGAAAAATACAAAATGTTTCATTTGTAAAAACGCTTTTTTAAAACTAGGAACACGTTATAACTGTATAACAAATTGAATGTACTGTATATATAGACCAAACTGAGGTTTAGGAATGTCGTAGCTTAATAACAATATATGGACAATATAGACAATATACCAAAAATATACAATTATTAAAAATAGTATTAACTCTGAAAAAACAAATAACCATTGTTCTGTAGTAATAGAATTGACTAAAACAACATGTAAATAATAATATGTGATGCATTTTCCATAGATAAAAAGACATCGGCACAATATATATTTTTAAAATACACGCTTATCCAATCAGAAATACAAGATAATACATTTAAAAAATGTATATAAATATAAACTTTTAAGGCAGTAAAGGCAGTTTTTAACAGTCATTCCTTCCCGAAAATTGCCTGGTTTAAAGGTATAGAGGAATGTTATCGGTATTTTAACTTGTCAATTTTTCCTTTTATAATTAAACGACTTGAATTTCCCCTCATCCTAGCATTCGCCATGACAATGAAGAAAAGTTAAAAACAGACGGTCGGTAAAATTGGTATTTATTTACCAAAGCCAATTTTCAGTTCATGGTATGCTTTATGTGGCTCTTTCCCGATCCAGATAGGAAAATGATTCTATAAGATAAGTAAAGGGTTCATATCCTTACCAAATTTAACACGAATATTCTTCGAAACCCTAGAAAAAATATTGTGGGGTCCCACCCTCAAATCCTGTTAACTTTAGCACGAGCAACTTTTTGTTTTGCACTTTCATTATTGCAAATACTCAGAACAATAAATATACATTTTAGTTACAAAGTTTTTATCATCCTCTCTAAACCCAACTTCACCAATTCCAATTCACTTGAAAGCACGAGCAACGCCGAGTGCACACAACTAGTATTAATATAATTTATATATAGTTTTTGTATCTTATTATTTTATATTGAAAATAATAATTTATTTACAATATTTGAATAATTTTACTATAATTTCTATTGGTAAATTTAAAAAAAAATAAATAAATTACATGTCTATCAATTTTGTGTACAGTATATTTATTTCTTAAACATTTTTTTCAATGATTTTATTTGTATATTCTGTACTTCACAATAATAAGTATTCATCGGTGAAGATTTCTGCTTGGAATAAATATGCCTCGTAATACAATATAGCATGAGAATGCTATATTGTATTATGGATAAAACACATAAATCTCCGAATTATTAAGTTTTTTATTTGATGTTTTAAATCGGTGATGAGCGACTTTTTCTGGATGCGAGCCACAAGTGAACTTCGTAGACTTCTGCGGACCATTTACATTTTTTTTTTTTAATGGAGTTGCAGGCTTTTCAGCCCGCCGAGAAGTAACAATTGATAACTTCCAATAGACTAGGTACTAAAATAATATACGATAATGCTATACAAACTAATAATATATATTTTATTCTCATTGGTCGCGTTTAATTTGAATGTTTTTCATCGTGAATATCAGCTTAATTAATTAAGGTTGCATAATGGCACGACGCAGAATACAAGGAAATAAAATTTCATTGAGAAATCCTCGGGGTCTCAAATTAACATCTCGGGGGCCTCGGGTTGCTCATGACGGTTTTAAATCAATATAAATAATCTTAATACTATTTAAATTGATATGTTTAATGGCATCCTTAAGGATCCTTAAATCATGTAGATATTTTATTATTTTTGAATGATATATATATTTCATATGAATTCATTATCAAATAAAATTGGAAATGTAGTATCATAAAAAATGAATTTACTGTAAGGTAAAAAATTACCAATAAGATAAATAAATAGACAATATCAGAAAGTCTTAAAACAAACCACTCAAATCTTACAGAAAAAATATATAATAACCAAAGGATTAATATTGTGTAATTTGCTTTATAGAATGTAGAGACATACATTAAAACTACAATTAAATTTTAAAATATTTAAATATATATATACAGTAATACAATATATTAAAAATAACGTTTTATAAATACATTTAATATTTAGAGCATAACATTAAAATATATATATAATTTTAGTGTATTTAAATTTAATACATTTTAAAAGTATAATTTATAAAATTAGCAATATTGTCCATTAAGTGATAGAATTTACACGAAATCATAGAATGAAAAATTTCAGAGAAAATTCTTTAAATTCATTTGAACTAAGTTCATTTAAGGTTGAAGTTGGTCCAATTTATTTCTTTCTGCTTCAAGATTTTTCTTTAGCGTTTCTGTGTCTTTACGAAAGAAATTTTCCAGATATTTTATTGTTTTTAATGACCCAACCGCAGATACAACTAAACAATTTTTTTCCGTACTTCTAATAGTTAAAGCCTTTAAATCAACTAAAGAACACAAAATATTACGCAGAACATCAATTTTTTTGTCTCTAGATCCAGGAAGTATTTTAGCCACGAGCTTAATAGGTTTCAGTTCTACTAATTCATTTAATTTATCATGGTGTTTAATTTGATAAAATGCGGACAAATTGCCAGTTGCAGCCAAAATGTTATAAGTGTCTCTAGCGTAAGAAGGGAGCCAAGCTAAATTTTTGGGAAGAGAGGAATTATTTCTAATAGATTTTAAAAAGTCCAAGCATAAATTAACAATATTGCATTTTTTAATATTTAAATCTACATCATCTACTTCTCTTACATTATAACTATTCTGTAATATGCAAGGAATATATTCTAAAAGCCAAAGTTCATTTTCAGGTTGGAATTCTTTCATTCTGCTCATCCAATGACCAATTAATCTGTAAGCCGATGCTATTATATTTGGAGAAATGGAACAACCAGATAGATTGAGTTTATTTTCACTCTCAAGTTTTGGAAATTCATTTATTATAGATTGTAAATTATGCTCTAAAATTGTAATTATTGATGTTTGAAATGTTTTTTCTTTGTCTTGTTTGGCTTTTAAGTCAATCAAATATTTTGAAACGATCCATGGAAAGCTAAGATATTGTGTAGAATTGCTATTATATGTTATAACATACCACGCAGATGCTTTCTTCAATATCTCTTCGTGTATGTTTGGATCTATATTTTCTGTATCATCTGAGATTCCAAATTCTTGATAAAATTCTTTTTTAAAGCGTTTATGCAGTGTTTGTATATATTGAAGAACTAGCTTTTCAGCATCTGAAGCATCGTTTCTGTAAGAATATCGTTGGTGAAGTGTTCGAAAAGCACCAGAAATAGTTTCGATTTCTGTTTGAATTCCATATCTTTGCATCAAAATTTGAAGAAAATTATTATAATTTCTTCTAGATATAAGAGCAGAATTTTTGTATTTTTCCCAACCAGGATAAATTAAATCCGGATCGATCTAAAGTATTGAAATGTCATTGTTAGAATTTATAATCTGATTAAGTTATATTAGATTTATAAATCTTCCAAAAATTATTTTAAAAGATACAGTAGAGCCTCGATTATCCGACCCCCGATTAACCGACCGTCCTAGTTGGCAAATTTCAAATGTCCGCTAGTGATGTGGCGCTACAATATTTGGCTATGTCTTGGCTACTTTAACATTATTTTTACGTGTTTTAGCTGGCAACACTCATTCGACCATGAAAGGGAGCCAGTATTTAAACGAGGCTTAATTTTCTAATTTTTAACGATACAATAGCGACGATTATTATTTTAAAAAATTTTTGTTAGGCTTAACATCGATGAAAATTCAACGCAAAATAGGTTAATAGCGATATACTAATATACTAATTACATGGGATATAATAATATACTACACTAATAATGGATTTTTTCATACTTTTCGGTTATCCGACTTTTCAATTATCCGACCAATCCCAGTCCCCAATTGGGTCGGATAATCGAGGCTCTACTGTATATGAATAATTTTGATATACCAGTAATTAATGTATTATATAATGTGTTTTTGTTTTAAGCATAATGTAATGTAATGTGTTTTTGTTCTTACTCTATGGTTAGTTACCTGTAATCCAAGACTTTCCTGTTCAACATGTATAGTTTTCTGTTCATATATTTCACAATCTCTATATAAATCACCTAAAGCACGTTCTGAACAATAAGTTTCCCTCTCTGTTCTTCTTTCCATAAAATCTGGATATTGTTGTGGCTTCTCCTCATATGTTAAGGATTCTATATAACCAGTCTTTACATAATCTAATGCCAGAGAAAATTTGCGAGCAACTTTTTTGCATATTGGAGAATTTATACCATATTTATCTGAAATTGCCAAGTGGGCATTTGCGATTATGCCAATATGATCATTTTTAATGTATTCTTTTAGCATTTCAGTTGATCGATATATCTACGAAATAAGGAATTTGAGTTGTTTTTACAAAAAATTAAAATAAATTGTTTTTTAATAGCTTACATTAAATAAAGCACTTGATTGTTTATTTTCATCGGGAGAAGGGAAATCTTCTGGTTCTCTGTTATGAGAAAAAAATAACTCTTTCTTCCAAATAACAGCATATTCATCTCCATCTAGATCAGATCCTGTTATTATTAAAAAGTATGAATTCATTATTAGATGATAAACATAAAACTGATGGCATTAAATATAATCTCTCGTTAATCCACATTTTACATTCAAGAAACCTAAAAATACAGTATTTAAAATTATTCCGTGTTCTAATTATAAGGAGTGTAATGTGGGAAGCAATGTAAGTTTTATAAGCAAGAGAAGAAAAACAGGATATTCATTGAATTCATAAACATCATAAAAATTTAAAATTATTTACCGAGTTTATTCGAAAAGTATGAAAATGTTATAAAATATTAGAATTCTGCGTTAATGATAGTTAATATTCAGGAAAATTTCATTACAGATTGAAGTGACTGATTTCAGATAGTTTATCTGGCTAAACCATCTTTTTCGTATTAATATAATAAACATTGTTGGTATGCATGCTTAATTAAATTTATTTTTATTTGAATTAACCAAAAATGTGTTCAACTTTCAAATTAATGCATATAATTTAATGTTAAATAATACAGTATCTGCGGGAAAGACAGTACTGTCTTTCCCGCAGATACTGTAAAAGTTGGATCATTCAACTTTGATATAGGAAAGTTTACTATAATCTAATAATAGGCAATTAAAATTGTTTGTCTTGATATTCAACTTTCTTTATCAGCATAAAAATATAAATCTGAACAGTTTTTATTTCAGAATTAATTTATTATATCTAAATATTTATAAATTTAAAACGTAGCTCGTATTATCATTAAAACAATCAGTTTGAAATTTTAATGAAATAATAAATAAAAATCTCAACAAACTCTATCAAATTGTAAGGATTAATATACCACTTGAGTGTAACAATGCATATCCTTTCATTACATTAGAAACAATAGTGAAAAATGGATCAGAAGTATAAAATGTTCTAAAATAAGCCTTGCCTATATAGCTCTTAAAATGTTTTAATATAATAAAAGAATAAATTAATGCATGCATATGAAATTTGCATGTAATAATATAAGAATTAATTAAATTCATTTACATTATATAGTAGTTATACTGTATTATTGTATTAATTTTCTTATACCAAATGAAATATCGTATCATAAATATTCTAAACTGTTGTTGAATATTTGATAATTTTTTCGTTAAAATTGCTATTTTAAAAATAAAGAATTAATTTGCTTATTAAAAGAAATTTATTAACTCTTTGAGTATGTCGAATATAATCACTTCTAGTGATGCCATGAAAAAATATATATATATATATATAGATAAAAAACTTGAAAGTTTATTGCAAACTTCTAATTTTTCATAATAAAAATAGACTGTATATTTTCATGGCATCACTAGAAGTGATTATATTCGACATACTCAAAGAGTTAATAAATTTCTTTTAATAAGCAAATTAATTCTTTATTTTTAAAATAGCAATTTTAACGAAAAAATTATCAAATATTCAACAACAGTTTAGAATATTTATGATACGATATTTCATACGATATATATATATATATATATAAATGGACGTGTGTGTCCTTATATTTCACTTTTTAGCCAAAACTACACATCGCACATGAATGGTGTTCGTATGTGGTAGTAGCCATAAGGGTGCGGGAGATATAAGGTTGAAAGTGGTTGACTCGAAGATGTGTAACAATGGAAGTGTTGAGTAACAAAGGAAGTGATAATATAAAGGGGCATGCAAGATATACAGGCGGTTTTTTGCGTTTTGCGGGTCCTTGCAGCTAGATTGTAGATTACTTAGAAAAACAGTCTTTTATATATTAAAAAAAACTATATTACATACAAATAAAAACCCAGCGAAGCGGGTCCTTGCAACTAGTAAATATATAAAAGTATACGACAAAACTTATTTTTGATCTTTTGTTACTTGTATATATTACTTGTATTTATACCGTCAATATCTTACAAGTTATTGTCAAGAAGTAATTAATTTAATCTATAAATAATAATAATATACCAGCCATCTCATCTGGATGAGGTCGTTTCCCTTTCTGTGGAAACACTATACAATCTACAATATGATGTAAAGCAGGAACATCAATAGCTTCTAAAATTCGAATATCTCCAGGTTGAGTACAAGGATTTTTTGTCACCAACACTCGACCTGAAATATTAATTAGAAATTAGTTAAAATAACACTTATTTTCAATTATACTTAATCTATAAAAACAATACTTCTACCTGTTTTAATTATTGTTTCTATACTAATTTCTTGGCGTAAAATATCTTTCGTATATTGTATAAATACTTGACCATATTCGAGAGTGGCTGTCTCGTCTAAAACTCCGAACATAGTCCGTCCTTCGTTGGGACTTATGGATAATCTAGCTTTCATTTTAATATCATCTGAAATAATTCATGATTTATAAAAATATTAAAATTCTTATAAAAAGGTCTTCATCACATTATATTTTAATACAAATATTTTAAGGGATTGTAACTAAATCCTTCACCTCACAACAGACTTTTACTTGTACTTCAAGTAAAGGTCTGTTATGAGGTGAAGGTTTCATTTACTATGGAACTTTTTTATCGATGTGTGCTTTCGTTATTGCCCTTAAAATATTTATATTATTAACACGTAATAATAATAATATTATAAATATAAAAAGCCTAGTTTTGCAAAAGTTATATCTTAAATTATAAATCGGAAATACCGATATACATAAAGTTAAATATTTTTGTAATGTACGTAAAGAAAATTGTTAATAAAACTATGAAAAATAAAGACAAAAATAAATTCAAAATATTATATATGTGAGACCCGAAAGGCCCCTGGGCCTAATTTATTAATTTATATTAAATATGTTTAAATATCGACACAAAATATTACTTCATTTTTGTGAAAAACTAGTGTTTTAGACGTGGGAAAAACCAGATAACAGATGCTACTTCCTTTCACAGAAGAGAACATCCTCTGACTTTCCCTTATCTGGTTAAAAATCTCACTCAGATGGGAAATGGTTACCCCTCATTCATCCCCCTTTCGTCCGTTCTCATGAAAGAGTTACTGGCCGATGATTGGTCGAAATTCAGGAGATATAAGGGAAATTAGTCAGAATTCAGGGAGTTCTTCGACAGATCCGAAGCGTCAAACTCCACACAGTTTTCTTCCTGATGACCAACGCCCTTAAACGAGTCCCATAGACTAAGTCCCGAGTCTGAACTTAGTAAAGATACTTTTATATTTGTGCACGTATTGATCTCCCGTACGAAGAAGTAAATGAACTCTATCTACAAGGTGTCCCTTACAGACAGAGAAGAAGACGAACGTCAACTGAATCAGGTTGTATGTTTTATAACGATTTTTGTGAGCTCTCTCTCTCGATCGCG
>NW_019384819.1:402380-409460 GCF_000671375.1 Centruroides sculpturatus
TTTTAAAGTCTTTATAAATTTTACAAATAAAATTACAAAAATACTGACGGCTAGAACGGATTAATTGTATTTGCATTAATTTCTATGGGAAAAATTGCTTCGGTTAACGAACAATTCGGTTAACGAACGGACTCGTGGAACGGATTACGTTCGTTAACCGGGGTTCCACTGTAAATGTTTCTACTAAACGGCTATCCTAAAAGAATACTAACTGAAATCTGGTAATTGTCAGTCAAATATTAAAAATAAAGGAATTCCAGAAATTAAAAACGAATAAATAAATAAATATTTAAAAATTGCAATATACAATTAGCACCCGAACAGAATAATACAATTCATAAACAAATACTACAGGATAATAATGATAAACAAAAATGTAGTGTATAAATTTTAATACAGCTGTCCACGACAAAAATTTGATATAGGAAAAACAAAAAGAATACTGAATTAAAGAACATATACACGCAATATTTTATGTCGAAATTTCACCGTAACGATATTACAGTGAAATTTCGACATAAAATATTGTAAACTCAATAATAATAATTCAAAATGTAAAGATAAATAGTAATTATTATCAATTTGTAAATTAAATATGAAAAAATCAACAAAAAGAAAATAAACTTAAATAAGTAAGGAAAAAAATATATTAATAAATATCAAAAACTTTACAATATATGTAATTCAAAATTGATTTAAATTAATTACTGAAAAATATAAAATATGACGAGCAATTATTTATTGTGATATCGTCACAATGCTAGATGAAATTTCGTTTCAAAGTGCAGGCCTATAAATTCTCACTGGCATCTATCTGACTATCTGTCCTTCCTTAATTTCGATAACGGAGTTAGATAGATGAAAATAGAGACCAGATATGGAAATCTTAGAGATAGGAGGCCTCAACTAACTATATAGGAACTTCCAGTCTAGATCGAAAGATACGTGATTTCAATTCAAACATTTTCTCTACAATGGAATTAGATCACTGGCACGACTTTACTGTTAGCAGGACAAATATGATGTACAGGGGCAACGCACTACTNCTTAGAGATAGGAGGCCTCAACTAACTATATAGGAACTTCCAGTCTAGATCGAAAGATACGTGATTTCAATTCAAACATTTTCTCTACAATGGAATTAGATCACTGGCACGACTTTACTGTTAGCAGGACAAATATGATGTACAGGGGCAACGCACTACTAAAGTGGTGAGCCTATATTTATAAATTAATTAAATTATAAAGTGTAACCCAACACTGTAATGATGTCGCAATAAATAATTGCTCGTGTAATTTAAAATATAGGTCTTCCATTTTAGTAGTGAGTTGCCCCTGTACTATATAAAGTATATAGTTTTCCTGATAACAGAAGAGTCATGCCGGTCATCTAATTCCGCTGTGGAGAAAATTTTTTAATCGAAATAACGTGAATTCTCTCCAAGCTGGAAGTTAGTACAGTAGAGCGCCGATTATCCGAAAGAATTCCAGTCGGCAAATTTAAATTTTTGCCAGTGCTGTGGCGCTGCAATCTTTGGCTATGTCTTGGGCTTCTCAAATATTTTACGTTTTTGATACTAAATTAACTTCTGAAGTATAATTTTTTATTGTTTTTATATTTTTCAATATATTTATTTTGTTTGTACAAAATAAATAAATAATTTTTAAGGATACAATAGTCACGATTATTATTTTAAAAGGTTTACGTTAGGCTTAACATCGACGAAAATTCAACGCGAAGCGACACGCAACGGAGAAAAATTTCAACATGAGATAGGTTAATATATTTTTTTGTGCTTAATCGGTTATCCGAAATATCGTTTTTCCTCCCGAACAACCGCAGTCCCCAATTGGTTCGGATAATCGACGCTCTACTGTATATTATTAATCGGAACCTCTTTTACCTAAGCTTTCCATATCTGGTCTCGACTTTCGCATATCTATCTTCGTTTTCGAGATTAAGAAAGGACAGACAGACGAATGCCAATGGGAATTTTTGGTCTGCATTGCAGACCAAAAATTTGCAATTGGGAATTAGCAATTGGCATTGTTCTGCAATTTTTTCAAATTGCAGAACAATCATAATTTTAAACATTTATAATTTAGGTTAAACAACACCAAAATAAATATAAGAAGCATACTACATATTAATAAGAATTACCGTCGAAGTTTAAGTTTTTTTTTTTAATACTTTCCATCCTGTGGGCACTAAGAGAACTTCTTTTAGCAAGCTTACTATGGCTTCGGCCAAGCCCACAATGGGAGACTGAAAACTGAAGAGGGGTTATAATAAAAAAAAACTAAAATGGATTTCAACAAAATGAGATTTTTAGTTTGTATTAATTTTTATAATAGACAAAAATGAAAATAAAAAGTAAAATCGCATAAATGTGGTTACAAATTGGTGTGATAATAATAAAAATTATTAATCTATTAATTCATTTACAAAATCATAACTATTGTACAGTGAATAATACGGTAAAGACAATACATAATAAATACTCAATACTCACAAATCGCTCTTTCACGAAGACATAATAACAGTTCACGAAAGAAAGGATCGCCTGTCAATCCGATTCCAGCATTTACCATTTCTTTAAATCCTGTTATACCCGTAGTTTTTGAAGTCAGTTTAGAAACGAGATATTCTGCAGCCTTTTCATCGTCCGTTAAAATATCTGTTATGGTTGACAGCATTTCTTCCTGAAGTTCTATAAATACTTCATTAGGAACACCCAATTGATTTAGGATGTTAATCATTGGTCGATTTAGTTGTACAAGAACTAAATAAGATAAATATATTTTTTAATTTGTAGTTTCAAGCTATTGTATTTAGTGTAAAGATAGATTAAATGTTTAAATTTGAAAATAGATTGTTAGTTTCTGGTTTCAAATATTTATTCATGGATATAAGTTAAGCTATTCACATAATAAAACAGTGGAATAATTAAAAATATATATATTGAAAGATACTTGATTATGAGCTTAAAAACAATGTTTAAATTTATTTATAGACAATATAATTTTCATATAAGTTTAAGTACTTACTGGGTTGACTTTTCTTCACTATTTCAAGTTGATTAGATGGACTATCAAATTTTTTCATACTTTTTCTAAACACAATCTTCAGTCCTTTGTCCCCCAACATCGGATCGACAACAAGCATTCCTTTATAACCTGCATATCTGATTTGAAAAGCACACGGAACTTTTTTCAAATTCAACTTTTCGCTCACCTATAAGAATAAAATGTTATAATAATTCTCTCCACTTGAATAAAAACCTTTCAATCTCCAGTGTTATTCTTCTTGGCAAACGTTTTCAACCCTACCAGGGTCTTCTTCAGGCCACTGTTTTAATAAGTTCAAACAGAATCGAACAGGAACCGAATAAATGCGATTCAAATCCTAGAACGTCAACGTTAATATCAAAAATATAGAACACCACGCTCTTGCTTCGATGACGTCAAAGCTTGCGTAATTTGCGCTTGTAATAAATCCATATTACACCCAATTATGGGTTGTTCCTTCATAGCAAAATTTCCATGCACTAGAGATGTTGACTGCGTCTTTGGAATTAATACATGTGTTGTTTAATCCCGCTTTATAAATTTCTAAGGTCTCCATAATCCTTAGTTGGTCTACACGGTGTGGATAGCCTAATAGTTAATGTTATAATTACATTTAAAATTCCAATTATAGTTCCTTAGTTAATATTATAATACCATTAATGTATTATAATACATTTTAATAATTATAATACATTAATGTTATAATACATTTAAAATCCCAATTATAAGAGAGTTTGCGGCCGAAGTTTTTAACTCGAAATTGTGTACGTCGAACGTTCATCGCCGCCTTTCCGTAAGCCTAGAAGTTTGATAATAGCGTTAGGAATGTCGAGCATGATTCCACTGACTTTCCAAACGCCATTGTTAAACTTCTAGGCTTACAGGAAAGCGGCGCTGAACGTCCGACGTACATGTTTTCGCGTTGAAAACTTCGGCCGCAACCTCGCTATTGTTCATTTTAATATTTACTAATGAACTTTATTAGTATACAGTAAGCGTCAAAATCCTCCCAAAATTTGTACAGTACGTACTACAAATTTTGGAAGCAAAAAACTATTAGATATGCGAAAGTAAAAGGAAAAGGAAATAAATCAGCTGTAATACTATTACAATATTCACATAATAGCAAAAAATTGAAATAATTTTCATATTTTTAAAATATATGTGGTGTATAATTTCTATTTGTTGCATTGGGAGGATTTTGACGAATAAATTCATTTATTATAACATCAATGTTATACAATGTAATTTTATGCATATTAACGCGATATTAACGTATAAATATGCAAATGCTGCTGCTTGATATGCGTCATCGTGAAGCTTTCCGATGAGAAGAAATTCCATATCGTGGACATGCAGAAGAAAGGTTTTTCTTTTGAGAAAACTGCATTATAAGTTGGTGTTGAGCGTTCGAGTGCATTCAGAATAAAACATAGTGAGCTACAATATCACGAAAATTTAAGAGCTGGCAGGAAGAAATCATTTAGTGCCAAAACAGAAACGTCTGATAACGAGTGGACGTTGCGATACTTCATCACAAGTAAAGAGGAATAGGAGTGAGTACAACTATCCGCAGATGCCTAAAACGTAACAATTTGAAAGCAAGAGCCCAAACTTTCCAAATTACATAAACAGAAATGTCTTAATTTTGCCAAACGCTATAAAGACTGGACCTTAGATTGGAAGAAGATTGTATAGTCAGATGAATCCAAAATGAATAGTTAGTTTAGATGAGCGAAAATAGGTATGGACTACATCGATAAAGTCTATAACTGAGCGAGATGTACAAACAACATTGAATTTTGGTGGGTAGTTTTATGGGGTGGGGCTGTGTTACCTATTTCGGGTCTGAAATGTTATGTTCTATACCTTATACAATGAATAGCGTTATTTACACTGAGATACTTGACAATTATTTGTTACAATCTGTTGATTATTATCACGTTGGTAGGAGCTCTTTCATTTATCAGAAAGATAATGATCCAGGATTGGTATTACCCTCCAGGAGGGCAATATCAAGAGGGAATGGCTTTAGGATAAAAATATTAGCCTGCTTCAGTGGCCACTTCAATCGTCTGATTTCAATCCGTTTGAACACATCTGGTTCCTTCGTAAACGTCGTTTGTCTATGTAGCTCCGCCTGAAAGCGTCCACCAATTATGGGAACGTGTACCGGATGAGTGGAACAAAATTACATTGCACAATTACAGGAATATTATTAATTATATGCTTGATCGCATTAGGAAGGTTTTAAAGGACAAAGGAGGCTATACAGAGTATTGAAGTGTACTTTTTCCACAGGTATGATATAAATTTTTGTCTGCATCAAAACCCTCCCAATGGATATGTTCTTTATATGCTACTTTTATTATTAATACGGGGCGTGTCTTTTAAATTAAGTAAGTACCGTTTTGATATTAAAAAACGCAACTGCATTTTTTAAAATAATTTTATCTTATTGAAAGCCTATACTTTAATCTACTTTTCAACGTAATTTCCTCCAATATGAAGGCGCTTTTCATATCGTACAACTTGTGAATTCCATCCTCCTAGGCACCTACTGCCTGATTTGCCAACCACCGCAGCACGGCGTTTTGACAATGTCGTCACAGCGCTGACTGCCTAGATGCCTTTTTCAAGTGGAGGAACAAGTGGTGGTCACTAGTAGCTAGATCAGGGCTATGCGTAGGGTGATCAAGTTGTTCCCAGCAATATGATGTGATAAGATTTTGAGTTCGTTGAGCCCACGTGTGGACGGGCACTGTCATGAAGCAAAACAATCCGCTTAATGAGCTTGCCATGCCTTTTGTTTTGGATGACGAAATCGTAAAGCGTCTGTTTTCTCGAACTTTTGCAACAACTTTCTGCACAGTCTTCAGTAATGACAGACGGTCGCCCACTACGCTCCTCGTCATAGATATTAGTACCGCTATCTTTAAACGCTCTAATAAATGTTCTTACCAATCCATCGCTCATAATGTTTCTCCATACNAGTGAAAATCGTTTATTAGAACGGGAAGATGCTTACATATTTGAGGTAGTTGGAAATGGCTTATCTACAGTGTTTTCTCTCGGCACTGAGGAGTGGCGTATCGCTGGTCCTACGATAGTGCAAGCTGATCAGTCGTAGCCCCAGAGCGGACGAGATGGGTTCGCTTGGTCACAGAAGCGATGGTAGGTGACAAAGCCGCAAGACTGGAGCGGTCCGCGAGACACAACACAAATTTTAGCGGGAACGACTTCAGGCTTAATCCAGACGAAGACGACACAGATTAATCGCCATAGAATTTTTAGGAAAACTGCGTTTTAACCTTGATATTCGGGGTTTTTGTAAGTTCGCTGACCTGGTGGAGATTGGAAACTTTTTATCCCACTCTCGGACACCAGTGAAAGTCGGCGAACGACTTCCGGGGGGAATCGTTAATCCCGCGTCAGAATGATCAAGGGTCGAACGCGTGTGGGTGTGGTGGAGGAGACACAGATGACAAGAATCTCACAAAAACCCGTTTATTTTAAACATAAAATTAAACTTACACCTAGGAACAAGAATTATCTAGATACAGTCGACTGTTTGGACGTCGTGGATGTTTATCTCTCGTCACTCGGAGATGAGCCCTGGGGCTGCGGCAGATAAGGAGACTTGTCGATAGGCGTCGGCGGCACGGCTCTCTCGATGGACACTAGTGCGGACTCTTCGTCTTCTGTGCGTCGACACACAGAGAGTTTTCGCTTCGGACTTTTTGGAGTGCAAGTACTCAGTAGCACAGTTTACGGAAGAAGTCCTTCTGTCCTTGAAGATCGGGGATTATATCAATCTCCGTTCTCTAATTTGTTTTCTGATTGGCTCCCTCGTCTGTTTCTAAGCGAAAAACGATTCCTTTTCGAGTCACGAGAAAGATCCGCCTTGAAGAATCTACTTGACACCATCCGTTATTCTGGCTGCAAAATGTTGATGGAACTTTGAAACTTGCGCTCATATTTTCCACCATTGTTGTCTAGTCTGTGACGTTT
>NW_019384819.1:412521-420140 GCF_000671375.1 Centruroides sculpturatus
AGTCGATTATCCGAAAGAATTCCAGTCGGCAAATTTAAATTTTTGCCAGTGCTGTGGCGCTGCAATCTTTGGCTATGTCTTGGGCTTCTCAAATATTTTACGTTTTTGATACTAAATTAACTTCTGAAGTATAATTTTTTATTGTTTTTATATTTTTCAATATATTTATTTTGTTTGTACAAAATAAATAAATAATTTTTAAGGATACAATAGTCACGATTATTATTTTAAAAGGTTTACGTTAGGCTTAACATCGACGAAAATTCAACGCGAAGCGACACGCAACGGAGAAAAATTTCAACATGAGATAGGTTAATATATTTTTTTGTGCATAATCGGTTATCCGAAATATCGTTTTTCCTCCCGAACAACCGCAGTCCCCAATTGGTTCGGATAATCGACGCTCTACTGTATATTATTAATCGGAACCTCTTTTACCTAAGCTTTCCATATCTGGTCTCGACTTTCGCATATCTATCTTCGTTTTCGAGATTAAGAAAGGACAGACAGACGAATGCCAATGGGAATTTTTGGTCTGCATTGCAGACCAAAAATTTGCAATTGGGAATTAGCAATTGGCATTGTTCTGCAATTTTTTCAAATTGCAGAACAATCATAATTTTAAACATTTATAATTTAGGTTAAACAACACCAAAATAAATATAAGAAGCATACTACATATTAATAAGAATTACCGTCGAAGTTTAAGTTTTTTTTTTTAATACTTTCCATCCTGTGGGCACTAAGAGAACTTCTTTTAGCAAGCTTACTATGGCTTCGGCCAAGCCCACAATGGGAGACTGAAAACTGAAGAGGGGTTATAATAAAAAAAAACTAAAATGGATTTCAACAAAATGAGATTTTTAGTTTGTATTAATTTTTATAATAGACAAAAATGAAAATAAAAAGTAAAATCGCATAAATGTGGTTACAAATTGGTGTGATAATAATAAAAATTATTAATCTATTAATTCATTTACAAAATCATAACTATTGTACAGTGAATAATACGGTAAAGACAATACATAATAAATACTCAATACTCACAAATCGCTCTTTCACGAAGACATAATAACAGTTCACGAAAGAAAGGATCGCCTGTCAATCCGATTCCAGCATTTACCATTTCTTTAAATCCTGTTATACCCGTAGTTTTTGAAGTCAGTTTAGAAACGAGATATTCTGCAGCCTTTTCATCGTCCGTTAAAATATCTGTTATGGTTGACAGCATTTCTTCCTGAAGTTCTATAAATACTTCATTAGGAACATCCAATTGATTTAGGATGTTAATCATTGGTCGATTTAGTTGTACAAGAACTAAATAAGATAAATATATATTTTAATTTGTAGTTTCAAGCTATTGTATTTAGTGTAAAGATAGATTAAATGTTTAAATTTGAAAATAGATTGTTAGTTTCTGGTTTCAAATATTTATTCATAGATATAAGTTAAGCTATTCACATAATAAAACAGTGGAATAATTAAAAATATATATATTGAAAGATACTTGATTATGAGCTTAAAAACAATGTTTAAATTTATTTATAGACAATATAATTTTCATATAAGTTTAAGTACTTACTGGGTTGACTTTTCTTCACTATTTCAAGTTGATTAGATGGACTATCAAATTTTTTCATACTTTTTCTAAACACAATCTTCAGTCCTTTGTCCCCCAACATCGGATCGACAACAAGCATTCCTTTATAACCTGCATATCTGATTTGAAAAGCACACGGAACTTTTTTCAAATTCAACTTTTCGCTCACCTATAAGAATAAAATGTTATAATAATTCTCTCCACTTGAATAAAAACCTTTCAATCTCCAGTGTTATTCTTCTTGGCAAACGTTTTCAACCCTACCAGGGTCTTCTTCAGGCCACTGTTTTAATAAGTTCAAACAGAATCGAACAGGAACCGAATAAATGCGATTCAAATCCTAGAACGTCAACGTTAATATCAAAAATATAGAACACCACGCTCTTGCTTCGATGACGTCAAAGCTTGCGTAATTTGCGCTTGTAATAAATCCATATTACACCCAATTATGGGTTGTTCCTTCATAGCAAAATTTCCATGCACTAGAGATGTTGACTGCGTCTTTGGAATTAATACATGTGTTGTTTAATCCCGCTTTATAAATTTCTAAGGTCTCCATAATCCTTAGTTGGTCTACACGGTGTGATAGCCTAATAGTTAATGTTATAATTACATTTAAAATTCCAATTATAGTTCCTTAGTTAATATTATAATACCATTAATGTATTATAATACATTTTAATAATTATAATACATTAATGTTATAATACATTTAAAATCCCAATTATAAGAGAGTTTGCGGCCGAAGTTTTTAACTCGAAATTGTGTACGTCGAACGTTCATCGCCGCCTTTCCGTAAGCCTAGAAGTTTGATAATAGCGTTAGGAATGTCGAGCATGATTCCACTGACTTTCCAAACGCCATTGTTAAACTTCTAGGCTTACAGGAAAGCGGCGCTGAACGTCCGACGTACATGTTTTCGCGTTGAAAACTTCGGCCGCAACCTCGCTATTGTTCATTTTAATATTTACTAATGAACTTTATTAGTATACAGTAAGCGTCAAAATCCTCCCAAAATTTGTACAGTACGTACTACAAATTTTGGAAGCAAAAAACTATTAGATATGCGAAAGTAAAAGGAAAAGGAAATAAATCAGCTGTAATACTATTACAATATTCACATAATAGCAAAAAATTGAAATAATTTTCATATTTTTAAAATATATGTGGTGTATAATTTCTATTTGTTGCATTGGGAGGATTTTGACGAATAAATTCATTTATTATAACATCAATGTTATACAATGTAATTTTATGCATATTAACGCGATATTAACGTATAAATATGCAAATGCTGCTGCTTGATATGCGTCATCGTGAAGCTTTCCGATGAGAAGAAATTCCATATCGTGGACATGCAGAAGAAAGGTTTTTCTTTTGAGAAAACTGCATTAGAAGTTGGTGTTGAGCGTTCGAGTGCATTCAGAATAAAACATAGTGAGCTACAATATCACGAAAATTTAAGAGCTGGCAGGAAGAAATCATTTAGTGCCAAAACAGAAACGTCTGATAACGAGTGGACGTTGCGATACTTCATCACAAGTAAAGAGGAATAGGAGTGAGTACAACTATCCGCAGATGCCTAAAACGTAACAATTTGAAAGCAAGAGCCCAAACTTTCCAAATTACATAAACAGAAATGTCTTAATTTTGCCAAACGCTATAAAGACTGGACCTTAGATTGGAAGAACATTGTATAGTCAGATGAATCCAAAATGAATAGTTAGTTTAGATGAGCGAAAATAGGTATGGACTACATCGATAAAGTCTATAACTGAGCGAGATGTACAAACAACATTGAATTTTGGTGGGTAGTTTTATGGGGTGGGGCTGTGTTACCTATTTCGGGTATGAAATGTTATGTTCTATACCTTATACAATGAATAGCGTTATTTACACTGAGATACTTGACAATTATTTGTTACAATCTGTTGATTATTATCACGTTGGTAGGAGCTCTTTCATTTATCAGAAAGATAATGATCCAGGATTGGCATTACCCTCCAGGAGGGCAATATCAAGAGGGAATGGCTTTAGGATAAAAATATTAGCCTGCTTCAGTGGCCACTTCAATCGTCTGATTTCAATCCGTTTGAACACATCTGGTTCCTTCGTAAACGTCGTTTGTCTATGTAGCTCCGCCTGAAAGCGTCCACCAATTATGGGAACGTGTACCGGATGAGTGGAACAAAATTACATTGCACAATTACAGGAATATTATTAATTATATGCTTGATCGCATTAGGAAGGTTTTAAAGGACAAAGGAGGCTATACAGAGTATTGAAGTGTACTTTTTCCACAGGTATGATATAAATTTTTGTCTGCATCAAAACCCTCCCAATGGATATGTTCTTTATATGCTACTTTTATTATTAATACGGGGCGTGTCTTTTAAATTAAGTAAGTACCGTTTTGATATTAAAAAACGCAACTGCATTTTTTAAAATAATTTTATCTTATTGAAAGCCTATACTTTAATCTACTTTTCAACGTAATTTCCTCCAATATGAAGGCGCTTTTCATATCGTACAACTTGTGAATTCCATCCTCCTAGGCACCTACTGCCTGATTTGCCAACCACCGCAGCACGGCGTTTTGACAACGTCGTCACAGCGCTGACTGCCTAGATGCCTTTTTCAAGTGGAGGAACAAGTGGTGGTCACTAGTAGCTAGATCAGGGCTATGCGTAGGGTGATCAAGTTGTTCCCAGCAATATGATGTGATAAGATTTTGAGTTCGTTGAGCCCACGTGTGGACGGGCACTGTCATGAAGCAAAACAATCCGCTTAATGAGCTTGCCATGCCTTTTGTTTTGGATGACGAAATCGTAAAGCGTCTGTTTTCTCGAACTTTTGCAACAACTTTCTGCACAGTCTTCAGTAATGACAGACGGTCGCCCACTACGCTCCTCGTCATAGATATTAGTACCGCTATCTTTAAACGCTCTAATAAATGTTCTTACCAATCCATCGCTCATAATGTTTCTCCATACACCTCACTAATCTGCCGATGAATGCCAGCCGCTTTCACGTCTTTTGCATTAAAAAAACGAATCACTGCGCGTACTTCTCAATCGGTGGGATTTTCAAATGTCTAAGGCATTTAAACACACACAAACAAACGTAAAACAAACGAATGCTTCCGTAATTGTGTCTGTGGCTAGCCAATAGATGTAGTTACTCTGCGCACATTCACGGAACTCCAACCGTAGCACTGTAGCGATCCTATTTTAAAACGGTACTTACTTAAAAAACACGCCTCGTAAAATAATTACGATGTTCAGATATTTGCACTTATATATGTAAGCATATAAGCAATAAATATAAAGCTTTTCGTACTAAATGTGCTTTGCAACGTACTTAGTTCTTTAAAATAGAAGCATTCTTTGGGAGGATTTTGACACTTACTGTATTACATACAGTGCCGTAACTAAGCAGGTGCAACAGGTGCACCCGCACAGGGCCCACTTGAAAGAGGGGCCCAAAATGCATGTATTTGTTTTATTACTTTCCCAAACCTAATTAATTAAGGGGCCTAAATACAAATTCCTGCACAGGGCACAGGAATGGCTAGTTACGGCACTGATTACATACAAATTTACAAAATGTTATATGTGAATCTTTTATAAATAGTATAATTATAAATGCAGATAATACATGTGGATACTCACGTTCTCGGCTAATTGTCTAGATATTTTGCCAATTCCATCTGAAAAGCAGTAAGGTTTCCCTGTAACAGGGTTTAATCCACCTTCAATATCATCATCTGTGATGATGTAACGATCATCTAAAGGAATCTTGATTGTGTCTTCTGTATGTGAAAAGCATTGTCCCAAACGAGCCATGTACTTGGAAATGCTTTTGGTTATCGAAAAATCCCCCATCCATGTTCGTATGGTATCAGTATTATGTCCGTTATCGTCTTCCGCATACATCCAGACACCATGATCTCTAATTTGAGAATTTGACCATGCCAAAAATTTGTAATGTCTTGCGCCTATATTTATTCCTAAAGTCATAGGCATGGTAACTGAGAATTCCAATATGTCATCACTGTATGCTGCTGGTGCACTCAACTTCCTACCATCGTCATCTCGAAAAGAAACTCGAAGTGCATAATCTGCATTAAAATTCCTCAACAATCTGTTACTGAATTGAAATTCAGAAGGATAAAACAAAGTTCTTGTCGGAGTCAAAACTACTCTCCTAATCAATTTGGTATTAGGAGGCGTTGTATATTCGTTATCGTTTACATAAACTGCATCTTTTTCACAATACCAACGATACATCAATTCAATAGCATGTGGAAAGTGGCAAAGTACACCACGTTCTTGGAAATCTAATATAGACTCCAAGGCTTTCTCTAAGTAACTTGGATTTTCGTTGCATTGTTGTTCTATCTGATTAATGAAAGTTTTCCAATTTCCTCTAGTTTGTTCTAGCAAGACAAAATTTCTAGTAAGTATTGCGTATAAGTTGTAAGTGCAATCGAAATTACTCAAATTAAAAGTGGGTAGTGGCAAATATCTTCTAGAAATTAATTGTATGGAGCCATAATGAATAGGCATCACATTATTACACGAATGAAGTCTGCTAACTATTTGTTTAGCAAATTCTAAATCTTCGATATGTAACATCAAAACTGTTGATTTTCCGTGCACTTCTCTGTCAACAGTATCGAAGGTTAAAACTCTTCTTCCCCTAGAAAAAGCAACAGGAGGATATTTAATATCTAAGAAGAGTAAAGCAGAGTCTCTGTTTATTTTTACAATAATTTTCCTTATGGAAGAATATTTTATTGTTAATAAATTATTGTTGTTATCGTAAATATTTCTTCTGTGTTTTACTTCTAATATCCGTAAGTCATGATAAAAATTTGCAGAGAGCAATCCTTTTACATGTCTGTGAATTATATATTGCATTTGAGAGCAGAGAGTTCCGTAGTTTAATATTTTCAAAACGATGTTTTCATGACAGGCAATTCTAGTTGGGTGAAAACATTTAAGAGTTGTTAATGTTAACCAACATTTTGTATACGCTCTACACCAATTTGTTGTCAAAATATCCATTTCAGAATACAGATCGGTAAAAAAACGACTACTTTTACACTGTATTTCAATTAAATGTTCGTCAAATGTAGGCTTGTCATCAAATTTTTCAGTTTTTTCCGTCTCAACCCATTCTATTACGGAGAAATGCCACTGTCGGAGAAGATTCTGTAAAGTCCATTTAACGTCGGCGCGTATACAGTTATCTAATGAGGTAATTCGAAATTTTAACCGCATTTCTGGTTATCTGAAATATTAATAATATCAATATATAAAATATGTCTTAAATATATCGAAATAAACAGTCAATTTTCAGAGGTATCGTTATATTCTCATTATTAAAGAAATATATGCAACCAGCCCGATAATTAATTTAAATATCAAACGATATTAAGTTATGAGATCATAAGTTACTTACTAATCATTAGATATTGCAAAGTAATATTGCTTAATTACTAGATTTATTTAGACATAAAAACTGACACACTTAAACTGGAACAATGTGATAAACAAACAACTAAACACCTAAATAAAATGAACAAATAAAATTTAATGTTCAAACGTTTTCGGCCGTCTTTCAAAGGCCCTCGTCAGGAAAGAATGCAGGAAACACACACACATACACACACACAAAAAAGTTCTATCTTTTTGAAAATATTTAACATTCGAAGTTAGCTGTGTTCTAATTTTTAAACATAATTTAAACGATGTTCAATACAAACTTTGTTCCGCTTACATCATATAAATTAACTAGCTGTTACCCGCGGCTTTGCCCGTGAGGATTTTGCAAACAAACCCCATTTATAGTCAGTATTTCAACAACCATAGTAATTGTTATATAACACCTACTGCTGAGAATGATGAGAATTGCCGAGAATCAAACTAACTATTTTGAATTTGATCAATTTTCTGGAAAGTTTACAATCGTTCTATAATCGAATCAATATGCAATAACAAATTCGAATTTAAAA
>NW_019384819.1:422879-437312 GCF_000671375.1 Centruroides sculpturatus
GATTCGAATCTTTTAGATTTAAAAAGGCAGCTGCGGTGAGCATTTTGCTTTTCTCGGAAGAATTTAGACATTAATTTAAGCTTTTGTTTTAATCGACTAATTGCAAATTTTTTTTTTTTCAGAATGAAGATGTTGGAGTGGTTTCGCCGGAGGTTCCGACGGAAGAATGCGGTGGCGCCGGAGGGAGGGGGTTCCTCGGACGGCTCCAATGAGACCGGTAGTTCGGTGTCGTTGGGGACCTCCGACCGAGAGGCAGTCGAAAGACTTTACCAAATGCTTGTGGAGTTGAACTCTGCCGAAGACGCTCCCGTCTTCGGGGGAGTTCTGAGTCCATTCCACTTGGTGAATGTCGTCAGGAGTCAGCCAGCCACAGACCTTGTTGTGGAAGACGTAGAGAGTGTCGAGTTCTCTTGGAGTTCGACGTCACTTTCTACTTTCGCGACGTCTTCTGCCTCTGCGTCCGCGCTCGCGAGCTCGTCGCCATCGTTTTTCCGAAGGCGGAACGGGGAAGCATCGGAGGAGAGCGCCGCCGAAGTCGAGGAACCGCGGGTTTGTTGCTGCGGGTGGCTGCGGATCCCTCGGCCTAGGCGGTGATCCTCTTCGATTTTCCCCAACTCGTCCTTTTCACCCGGATGCGACATTCTGACCGGATTCGACACTTTTCACCCGGACATGACCTCTTTACTCGGACGTGGCCTTCTCTTACCCGGATGTTCTCACGGACTTGTCTCCCGAACGTGACACTCGATCGACGACAACGGATTTGACTTCCGATTGTGACCACCCGGACTTGACACGTTTCTTCACCGGACGCGACATTCGGCCGACCTTTCTTCCCAAACAGCTGTTACGAGGATTGAGCTTCTGGTTAGGTTAGGTTAGGTTAGGTTAGGCTAGGCTAGGTCAGGTCCTTCGCTCTCCTCATGACACTGTTCGGGAAGAAAGACTATCTGATAAAGGTAATAATGTTGACCTTAGATAATAAATGAATCAACTTCTCCTTTTCTCACTGTCTTTGTGTTTTGTAGGAACATTTGGGAGGGAGAAGGATCTCCCTCCCCAACTTTACCACGAAGAGGACGAAGTGGCCATTTATCGCACAAGTGAATGTTTTCCGAAATCTCCGATGGTAAGAACGCTTTCGTTTCATTTTTTAACACGTCTCATTCTCGTATCGTAATTTACTGTTTTTCTGTTTTTAGACATGCCGAAGATGTTCTTGGATCGCACACACACACACACACACACGCACGGATATAACATCACTGTACACGAAGATATACACCGTTTAACCTTTACTCGAATTCTCGCACTCACGCATTTACACGTCAAGCGCCACGTTCTGTGTAATTCCACACAATGAAACAACCCGAACACACGCTTCCCACAAATCCAACCCCTGGGTCCTCGTCCCGGGAAGTGGAAACGCCAATTTTAAAGATTAAAACACTTTAAATTGGCGGCCGAAGGGGCTCTGGTAATCACACATCTTGCATGGATTAAATAGAATTTCAGACATTAGCATCAATAATCGTTTTGTGATGAATTTTTCTGTTAAATTTAGTGTGGTAAGAAATTATCTGCGCACAAATCTCGCTCGTAGTATTTCTAACTCTTACTTAAGATCATTAAAGATCTTAATCTTTATACCCATTTTTGGTTTCTCAAGATCCACGATGTGGGCTGCAGGACTGTATGACACGGGACTTGACAGACCGCCCTGGGTTCTTCAACAGCACGAATCGATGTCAGAGCGGTAGACCGAAGTCTTAACCGCTCAAACATCCAGCCGTCACCTTGTTATACTAGGTCTTGAAAGTATAACAAGTAGCGACACTTCCATATAAACAGTTTCTTATTGTACACTAGAGATTTGCACATAAATTGTTTTTAGTTGGTCTGCAATGTACCATATCTCTTAAACAATATATACTTTCGGTGACTATTTTGTTCACGACGCGTTTTAGGATCTTAATAGCCAATTATTTCTAACACGACCGGATTTCAACAAATCTAACCAAACTTGGGCCAAATGTTATACATATAACACATAGGAAAGATGGATGGGAGGCCGACAAAGTCACGCTTGGATCGACTCGGGGCCGGTTTTGGTAGGTATGCAGTGCATGCATGCACGCTGGCGGCCGATAGTGCTCTAAAAAATATAATTTTTCATACTGTAAATATAATAATCAACTGTCTCCTGCCGGTCGTTATCTAACTCCTTTCGAGGAAGAACTTTTTGAATGATGTATAGTTAATCGGGACATGCCGCCTCTAAGCTTTCTATATTTGGTCTTAAGTTTCATGTATCGAACTCCGTTCTCGAGATTAAGTAAGTTAATAGCTTGAGAAACTCCAAAAAATGAAAAGAATATTGAATATGAGTGCGAAGAGATGGTAAGCAATTAAAATCAGCGTTGGGAAGAGTTTTGTTTAAAATTAAGTATATATCGTATACCTTATAATCCTGGATAGAGAAGGACTTGCATCTTTTTCCGCCTACGTACTGTACAGTACATGCAATCAAATGGCTGAGTGATCAGAGACAAATCCATTATTAATATTAGTACACAATATAAAATAAATATTGAAAATTATAACAAAATAGTTACGGCTAATAGATATATTATATTTAAATTAGTAGATGTTATCGAAGCAAGAATTGGCATTTAGAGGGCATAGGGAATCTATTAAATCTAATATAACAGAGGTAATTATATTGAACTTGCTTATTTATTAAGTGCGTTAGATAATCTATTAATTAAAAATACATTTAGAGAAGTCTACGGTTTTTACTGGCTTATCGAACAAACGAATACGAATGGACCCTAGACCATCACTGACTGGTTGCCCCTGGAAGTCGGCTTCTTACAGAAACACAGTTTCCCTATCATCAAATGTCACGGCACGCCACTGCAATTTAATACCCCTAAGTACTCAATGAAGACTAAACGTAATTAAAAACAAAAAATTCGCATCTAAAACAGTACAGTAAAAGCCATTTTTCTGGTTAAGCCATAATCCTCTCCCTCTCCCCCCCCCCGCGGTGGAATTTCGTAAAATTCCTTCTCAGTGCGCGTTTTCATGACGTACCCTAACTCTGTACCATTTCACCTCTTTAGGTTCAGCGGTTTGTTCTGGGCGATAATAAATCAGTCATTCAGTCAGGACAAGAAATTTTATATATTTAGATTATTTTTTAAATAAAGTTATAAATAATTATTATTAGAGGAGAAAATGGTATTTTGGAACCCCAATTACATTTTAGTGAATTGTAAACAAGGTATCATAACTACACCCACATTTTTTGTGCAAAAAGTACTTGTAACTATTAAACTAAATGTTCCTAATTGGATTTTTCGTTAGTGTAACTATAAGTATGGTTTTTGAAGGCTTTTGTACAAAAAGTCAGAAAGTAGGCTTAGAGAAAATCGGGTGGTAATATGGAACCTTACTGTATATTTTCAAAAAATGCTTTAATGTAGCCAAAAACAAATAGGAAAGTACAAAAAATGTTAAATAATTACAAAATCATTTACTCCAATGTATTTTAACGCAAAAATGAAAAGTCATAAGATGGCAACTACTTTAATGAGAAAAATAGTCTAATTTTTTTATTCTCAGCAACTACAACATTTGGTAAAATATAGACTAATAGTCTACAAAATTTAATTTTTGAAAAACAAGAATATTTAATACTGTATTTTAAATTTAGTCTATATGTAAATGCACCATCTTACCCCACCTATGAGTTTTATTTTTATAGACTATAGACTACAAGAAGGACAAATTAAAATGGTTAAACTATCGCTTTCTTCAATATTGGCGCAAGAACAGTGTGCCCATTTATCACAACTGCTACATTTATTGTTATTTTTCAAATAAATAAACATAAAAGTTTGAACTTACTTGTCGACTATTTACTTTACCAGACGATACTGTCACTTCGCGCATGCTCAGTTTCGCTATTTTCTAAACACGATATTTTTTTCATGAAAAAAAATGTTTATTACGATTGTTATCTTACATTTTATTTCTTGTTAAGATAGTATTTAAATTAAAAAAATGTTTTCATAAATAAAATAAAACGTAAAACATTATTTTATGGTTTGAATTTGTTGGTAATACTGAACACCAGGCGAGTTGGATTCCGTATTAAAAGCACCGATGGGGTCCATATTTCACGCGTCTCCATCTTGGGTTAACTTAATTCCTGACGGCACCAAACTTTAAAAACGTGAAAATCACACAGATTAATATGTATCCCTAAGTCTCTGGAACGGAATACATGCACCAGTGAACCTACAACTACACGATTTATATTTTAAAAATAATTAATGAATTCACTTAGCATTCAAAACTTGCGAATTTTGAAAAAAACAAATTTACCGATTAAATACGGACAACTGTTTAACTGAAGTAAAACGGGTTTTCCCCTCGCTATGGATGTCTGCCTAGTTCAGTTCAGCCACATTCCGCTACAGTTCGCCTTTATTATCAGTTCGAAATGGGGTGGTTCCATAATACCCGCAGTGTTCCATAATACCACCTTCTCCTCTATATTATGTGGTGATGTAAATCAGGTGTGGCCAAACTTTTATACTTTAGGGGCTACTTTTTCGGTAAAATATAGTCTGCGAGCGACTATGAATATGTCACGTTACTGTCTGACACATGATTTTGCGCCATTTTATGCGATTGCCATTTATATGTGTATGCGTTAACATTCGTTTGCATTGTTCATTGGGATAAATACAAACAGTATGGATACGTTGCACAGACAGTCTATTATTGTAAGAATAAATTATCGAATTAAGATTTTTAAACATTATCGAATTAAGATTTTTAAGAATTATCGAATTAAGATTTTTAAGAATTATCGAATTAAGATTTTTAAACATTAATTTAAGTGAAAGCAAATTGTTCAACTTTAGCTTCGCGGGCTACTTTCAAAACCTTTGCGGTCGACCGGTCGACCGCGGTCTACGTATTGGCCATCCCTGATGTAAATGTTAGAAAGATGTTTAAACATATAAACGATGTTCGATAAGGAAATTGTTTCTTTTACATTGCATAAAGATAAATAAACAATTACACATAAAAATTATCGTTATGCTTTGTGGCATTGTAAATAATAATTCCACGATTGTGGAACTAGAATATAGTCGGAGTTAATGCAACCTCCCTTCTTCTTCTTCGCGTTGTCCCACAGATATAGGATCCGTTATTTGAATCTTCGAACGGCACTTTGTTCTCGAGTGCATCGTCTAGGTTCAGGTGCAGAACTCTTAGGTCTGCATCTTGCCATCGTTGCTTCGGTCTTCCGCGTGGCCGGCGGCATTTTACCTCTAGGTGGTAGGCAATGTTCGCAACTGTATCTGGAGCTGATCGCAGTACGTGGTCAAACCAGCGCAGGCATCTCTCTCTCATTTTTGCCTCAATGGGCGCGATGCCAAATTGTTGGCGTATTGTGTCATTGGTAATATGGTCGAGGGGGGATACACCAAGCTTCCTGCGAGCCATGCGCATCTCCATGGAATGGAGACGCCGTTCAGCTGCTCTCGTTGATGGCCAACATTTGGAACCATAAAGAGCAATGAGTCGTATCACATTCTGGTAGATTTTCGATTTTAGGTACTGTTCATGGGCATCTTTTTGTCGCAGAGAACACCGCTATATAAATTTCAAGAGCCTACAACGAACGTAAGTCGTGTCGGTCAAGGTTTATTTATTACAAAAGTTTTTAGAAAGCAGAGAAACAAATTAAGCGCTTTGAAAAAAATCAACCTACTAAATTGATCTATTTGAAATACATTGGAACCTCGCCTAGCGAGGTTCCAATGTACCCCAGAATCCAATGTATAGTATTCCAGAATCTTACTCGTAATGAGAAACAACTCGTTAAGCGAAACAATTTTTCCCATAGAAATTAATGTAACATACAATAATGCGTTCCATGCCGAAAAAAGACTCAAATATTTTATGTATAACGTTTATTCAAAGAACATTATACAATATACATTGTTATTAAGGAGCGTGAATCATCTTCATCTCTCTTCTAGCGCGAAATGAACTAATCTGAAATGCGATTTCGAATTGCAGAGAACAAAAAAAAAAAAAAACAATTCGAAATACAGTAATTTCTAATTTTTAATTATGGCCTTAACATAGCCTAAGAATATGGCATATCGTATGGCGTGTTTTTTAAATAACGGGATATGGTTGTTAATGTTTATATGTAATATGTCTGAACACAAGTTTGGAAAAATGTGTGATCACAAGCCACACTAAGATGCTAGTGAAATGAGTGCTAAACACAAACTAATGGTGCATGCGCACAATCCGGGACTTTCCCCTCCTCGTTACTCGTTATGCGAAACGTCCCTCGTTAAGCGAATCATTTTTTACAATTTATTTTGCTCGTTATGCTAATTACTCGTTATAGTTAAGCGAAGTTTCACTGTATTTTGTTATTTCAAGATCAAAATTGAAGATGCATCCCACACTACAGTTTATTTATTTTTTCCTTTTTTTTAATCATATCGAGCATCTTTTTTTCAGCCAGGTCCACAATGGAGTAAGTAGAGTAGTAAAGAACGGGACACGACATAATAATTATGTCGTGTCCCATTCTTTACTACTCCCATATTCCGAGTCTGTTCCCATATTTCTCGAAAACATTTCTGGAGAAAAACTTGGCCGAATTTAATTCCGGATTTCCCAGAGCGATAGTTTGATGCCCTGATCACCACAGCAATTTAACTATCTACGAAATTATACATTTATATAAAATAGCCACAATACACAACCATTTATCATGCAGTGAACGCTTATTATTATAATGTTTTCGGTCTTCTTAATCGACCTTCTTCAGGAAATATCTAAACTTTATAATTTAGAAAGAACAAAGTCACTTCTTCTAAAAAGGTTTACAACGTTCGTTTTTGGAACGAGACAAACAAGCGCGCGCATTTTTAAAATTTGTTTTGTTCCAAAATTCGAAACGATGTAAACCTTTATAGAAAAAGCAACTTTGTTCTCTTTTAAATTATAAAAATTCAGATAATTTCTGAAGGTTGATTAAGAAGATCGAAAGCATTAAAATAATAAACGTGAATGCATGATAAATGTAGCTAATACTGAGAAAATTAAAAAAATACGTAGCCTAACAGAAAAAAATATATATATTATTTTTCTAAGATTATTAAAAACATTGAAAATGTATAAATTATTTTTCTAGTTACTATAAATCAGTTATTCGCTTCCATCAGAAAGGCATAGACTAAATTCGAATCACATTCAAAATGAATTTTATCCTACAATTCAAATTCATGTTTCGCTTCTTTTATCGTTTTAAAATGTGAATAATGAGCCTATTAATGCACTACAACATACCACTTTATGTTAATTATGATCTCAGAACTTGCTATTTTGTTTTTATTATTCGAACTTCGGAACTTCGAAGATATATTTTTATATTTCTGTTTTGCTCTAATAACCTTATATATTACATGCATTAAAATTAAATCGTAATAATTTATTCTTTTATAATAAAAAATATTTTAAATTTTAATTTGCAACTTACATTAAAGCTCTTAAATATTCAAAAACATCAACTCGAAAATTAATCGGTTTGGATGATGACGTCAATTTTATTCGAAAATATATTCAAATTTATATATCTAAAATTATGATTTTTGTATATTCAAAAATCTGTAAAGTATTAAAATATTTTTAAATATTTATTAAAAATTTTTTGAAACTTATATATATAGTACTCACCAGAGATAAATTTTATGCTAAAGAGCGTTTTCTATGCTTCGAAATATATGATTCATTAACGATATCTCTGTTCTCTGCTCCGAACATGACGTCATGTGTAATTTGAACGAATTTTGGAACACGTTATTGATATACAGTAGATCATCGATTATCGAAATATCGATTAATCGAAACGTCAATTAACCGAAAGCTTTCCAGTCGGCAAATTTAAATTTCCGCTAATACTGTGGCGCTGCAATCTTTGGCTATGTCTTGGGCTACTCCAATATTATTTTTGTTGGTGTGCGTGTTTTAACTGGCAGCACAGCGCGACCATAAGAGGATACTTAAGGGAGTGTCAGGATTTGAACGAATTTCAACGTGGGATAGGTTAATATATTTTTTCGTACATAATCAGTTATTCGAAAAATCGATTTTCCGAACAATCCCAGTCCCCAATTGATTCGGATAAGGATAGCCTCTTCTGTGAAGGAAAGTTCAAAATTTGCCTGTCCATGTCTCTCAGGAACGAGGATGGCCTCTTTTTTGATGGCAAGTGAAAGTTCGCCTTCCGCGTCTTTCACTTGTCATCAAAGGATCGCTTCTTTCTTTCCAGCTCCGCCTCAATTCTATCGCGATACGACAAAAGTCGCGCGATATCCTAGTTCTTTTAAATTAGCCTTAATATTATCACGTTCCTTAAATCGGATTTTAGAAACATAACTTTAAGGAAAACATTGATCTAATTTTTATAATAATAGTAGTTTATGGATAAAATGAATGGAGGATATTTTACAGTGGATCCAGTTAGACGGCCGGATGACCGAGCGGTTATGGTGACAGCCTACTACTCTGGGTTACCCGGGATCGAATCCGAACGGGTCAAGGAATCCTCAGGAATTTTTCGGGGGTGGTCCATTCGGATATGTCGGGCCCCGTCCTTCACCACCCGGTCGCCTCATTGTGGGCCTAGCCGAACCCATAATGGGCCTGCTATTAGAGGCCCTCTTAGTGCTCACAGGGTGGAAAGAGTATAAGAAAATGGATCCATTTATGCAAAAAACATGAAAACGCGAAATAAAATTACATTGTTATATTATCATCACTTGCCCAAATTGGTGAAAGTGTGCATCAATAACATCTGATTTTTGACGAGACTATGTCTCGTCTCTAAAATCGCGTTGCTGTCAAAGGCTGCACATCTTATAGGTATGAAGGAGTACTATACATTCAGTAATAACAAAGAGATTGAAGAGGTACAGTTCAGGTGACTTTTTTTTTTTTAATTTTTTTCGCCCTGTGGGCACTAAGAGGGCCTCTATTTGCAAGTCCATTATGGGTTCGGCCAGGCCCACAATGGGGCTACCGGGTGGTGAGGGACGGGGCCCGACATATCCTAACGGATCACCCCCGAAAAATTCCTGGGGATTTTTCGATCCGTTCGGATTCGAACCCGTGTCCCCCAGAGCGGTAGGCTGCCACATTGACCGCTCGGCCATCAGGCCAGTTCAGGTGACTAATGAGCATTAAGAAACTCTCATAAATGCGTTTTATTGATAGTTATATTTCAGGGAATTCTGCTGAGAGATTTGAGTTGACGTTGTAACAACTTTTTCCCCATAAAATATATGATTATCCTGAACTGGCGTTAGCGTGTTTGCCTGTATACAGGACAAGCCCAAGAATTTCACCTAGGCAACTGCTAAGTCCGCCTATAGTGCTCGAATCGGCTCTGCCTGTATGTAAAAAAAGAGTAAATTTTGATAATTGTATACGTCGTATAAAAATTTCATTTAAAATTAAATTTTTTTACACAAATAAAAATAAATAATAAATATAATCCGAAAAATAAACTGTATTAGTCTATAAACTAAAACTTATTCTAATTAATTTTCAATACAAAGCAACGAATTGCTCAACTTTCCTGGTAACATTTTAAATTTTGGTGGCCCCATCTGTTTTCATATTTTATTTATAAACTTTTCATATTTTTAACTATTATAAAATTGGCAAAAGCTTAATTTTGAGGATAGGGATGAGTTTTATAGAAAAATTGTAAATGCTAATAAAGAATAAAATCGTTGTTAAGTCCCACCGTACTCGTTATACACACGATCCCTACGACCTTTAACCATCAAAATTTAATAGCACAAATCGCCCTGCAAAATTTCAGAAATTTCCGATAAAAAACACGACAGTTTCTAAGTTTCAAAATAGATGAACAAAATCGATTTTGACTTTTAATTAAATTTTGTGTACCGATATGAGTCCGGTCGGCATAACATTTCAGCCTTGAATCTCTGGAACTTCATGTTGATCCATGCAGATACTGTAGTTACTTCATCAAGCCGCTCCCATTGACGGCCTGGCGGAACTCATCATGGGCTTACTAAAAAAGATCCTCACAGAGCGGAAAGAGTTTTAAAAAAAGTTAGAATAATTTTAGATACAAATTTAATTTAATAATATTTATTATTTTAAAGTTTATTATTACATTTAATAATAAAATTTATTAAATATTTCTACGACGTAAAAGATTTTTATAAAAAGTTACGTAATAGAATATGTTACATATAGAAAATGACGAAAACATCTGCCGGTAGGTGGATTTAAATTAAAGTGTCAGTGATAAGATTATACCACACCAAACAAGAAGTCAGAAACAAAGAATCTTAGATAGGGGTAATATAAAATTATTAATGTTTAATTGATTTCTTTAAATGTTTTCTTATATTAATGGCTTTAATATATTTCATTGTATACATGTCACATATAATAATATCATTAACATATACTTAATTTCATTCATGATACAATAAATGATTACTCAATAGGAGTAACTTATATAAAATCAGTTTATCAAAGAATTATCTGTCAATGAAAGTGATAAAAGTACACAAAGTAATATTTACTATTGTAAAAAGCTTAAAGTATAAAGATTTATGAAAATTTTTGTTTCTATGTTTCGGTGGCAGTATTCTTGTGCACCAACGATGTATCATCGTTGGTGCACAAGAATAGTGACACAACTAAAAAATTTCCAATTTCGAGTTTATTGTAGAAATGTATAGCAAACTCCCCATATCTTTATGTGGAAGAACGAACACTAATATTTATTTCCGAAAAAAGATTGAAAATTTAAAAAAATCCAAGATCATGACAAAGCCTTGCAGGAAACAAGAAACTTTTAAATAGCTGTTCTGGAAGAACTATTTTTTTGAGTTGTGTCACAATTCTTGTGCACCAACGACATATCTTTGACATTATGCTAGGGTTGTAGCACATATTCATAAGAACTAAAAACTTAAAGGAACTAAGGGTCCAAAAGTGAATCTTGAAATTTGTCTATATGATAATATTGAAGATCCTCAAAAATGGAGTGAAAAATCCAGAACTATTTCTCAAAACAATGCTAAAAATCAACTGTTTTCCTTGACTAGAAGCAACTAAAGCTTATAGGATGCAATAAATGCTATTATGCCAAGAACTTGGGGTGTAATCAAAATTGCACTGTGTGGTCTGTTAAGATTATTGTAAATGTAAAAGTGGTCTGGTTGGTCATTCCAATGATATTTATTGCAATAAAAAGAAGAAATGCCTGATTATTATGGCATTCAACTAATTAACTCTCATTTCGATGACGTGTTTGTTTGATCATTCCTTGCTTGAGAATGAAATTTGTCAAGCTTGTACTTCTAAGCTATCTCTACTATTCTCACATTCATTTCTAACTACCAATGTAATAAAAGTCCAAAAAATAGCATCTGCTCACCTTTAACAAACATTCTATTGTTTATATTGTTCACAACATATTCTATTTTTCTTAATGTTATTAAGATAATTATAAATAATTAAATATTTACATACAATTAAATAATAATCTTAATATTTCATTAAGATTTTAGTTTTAATAATCAAATGATAAAGCCAAGATTCATTATCAGGCTATAACTTTAATAAATACCATATTTCTGCACACAAAAGAGCATGCTCTTATAGATGGGTTAAAATTGGCACTATATTCCACAAAATATGTACCTAAAAATACTATTTTAAAAATGTTTGCAGTACAGTATTTGACTATTTTTATTTTTAATAATGGTTACCACAGAGATGTCACCAAATAGTTACTGTATCAGTACATTTACATTTAATTAATGTTGACACAACAGTGCATTGCTCTTATAAGACAAAACAAGCTAACATAAGGAACAAATTTCCAGTACCAATTCTTTATAATCAAAAAAACAATCAATCATGTTTTTTGTCATGCTCCTAACTTTTACTTTATTTACTTTTTCTAAAACTTTCAATTTTCTATAATTATAATATACAGGGTGATTCAAAAGTCACAGATATTTACAAAAATTAATAACTCACACTATTTACAGTAAGATGATGCAGTTTTCACAGAAATGCTTAGAAAGAAATGGGATTTTTTTATGTGAAATAAAAATTTTAATACCAAAATAGTTACATTTCTTGTCATAGATTACATAATTTGTGAAGTTGTTACTAGAGCTTACACTAAGAACATTTTTATTTTTTTCTTCTTTTTACTTTAACAAATTTACAAATGATTTCAGTTTTTTACAGTGCCATCTATGGCAAGAAATGTAACTATTTTAGTACTAAAATTTTTATTACACATAAAAAAATCCCGCTTTTTTATAAGCATTTCTGTGAAAATCACATCATCATACTGTAAATAGTTTGTGAGTTATTAATTTTTTAAGAATTTCTGTGACTTTTGAAACATCCTTTATAAATCACAACAATAAATCTGTAAAGTAATATAACTTTTCTGAATGTAAGTACAAGTCAACCCCCCTATAACACTGTTGATTATTCTGTTTTATATGAATTCCATTTTGTACGAGTCACTTAGATTTTACAAATACGTTGTGCCGGGTTGTGAACGGCTCACGTATTTGTAAAATCTAAGTGACTCATACAAAATGGAATTCATATAAAACGGAATAATCAACAGTGTTATAGGGGGGTCGACTGTAAATCATTTCTTATTTGCTTAGTTTTTATCATTATTTGTCAAAATATTTTTATACAGATACAAATTAACAGTTTAATAAAATTGGTGTTATTGGAAAAAGGCATGAAATAATAAGATGAATTTGATAAATTGTTTGTAATGTCTATTAGTATGCTATTCTACATTAATTATTAAATTTAGTAATACACCAAAAGTACTTTGTGTGAATTTATGTAAATTATTTTTTATAGCAATGTTGACACCAAAGTTTGAATTAAATCAAGATGATGAATTTCTAATTTTACACATTAAAACACCTTTTGCCAAGGTAATCATGATTTCATATTTTATTACTTGTACTGTGTGAATATTAAGTAGCAATTGTTGTGTGTCTAACTTTTATCAGAGATTACAAACATAGTTGACATTAAAAAATTTATGAAACTGATTAAAATAAAGATTTAATCATAGCCATAAAATGTTTAGTCTACATTTGTGAAATAGTTAATTTTTCTGATAACAGGATTTTCTGTATATTTTCAGACCTGTGATTTATATAAATGATGATGACATATTCTCACATTATAATGATGGTCTCCAATCTATTTATAGAATTGAAAAATTAATGCATAGGGTAATTTATTAAATATTCAAGTTATTTATACAGCAGCAAGTCAAAATAATCAGATTGAGTCATCAAATTCTTTAATTTAAATTACAAAATTGTGTTGCTTGCACTAACAGGCCTTGAGCATTTTTACAATTCGATTTCTACAAATACAGTTTGAACTATATACAACACTGAGATATCCAAAGAGAAAAATACTGCAATTAACTATAGAATTTTGTAAGTCATAATAGAAAATTTATTTTAGATGTAAAAACAGAGAATTGTGAATCAAGTGGCTCTAAAATTGAGGTCTGTTGTATTAGTAAAACATCACAGAATACTGTATTTGGCAATGAATTATTGTTTGTAACCTGTTAAAAGTCTTATTATTATTTATTAATGTTGTGTGTACATATATATTACATGTAAATTTTTACATATAAAAAAATAGTTATTATAATAAAATTTTTTAACCCTGAAAATTGTTGTTTTTACAGATCTCTGAAACAGAAATATATTTTCAAGATTATGATTTTAAATTTTTCTCAAAACCTTATTTTTTGAGGTATGAATTACTCAATATTTACTAAGAATCAGAACTTAATTATAACATTTTCATTACATATGTAAAAACAATCAATACTAAAAATAAATATAGTTTATCCATTAATCAGAATGTATTTTTATCTAATATCATATAGTGATTAACATTTTTAACATTTTGCAAGACCATTGGAAAATAGTATTAATTATAAATTTCTGATCTACTGTAGTAGCAGAATTACATAAACCAGAATTGAATTCCTGAAAAATTTTCTACAAAGTTTTAAACCTGGTTTCATTGCTATTCATATAAATATCAGTGTCGACAAGTTAATATTTAATTAAAATTTAGAAAAAAAAAAAATATATATATATATATATATATATAGCAGCTATCAAAGATTTATGTTGAAAGATTCTAAGAGGAATAAAAAGTACAATGCTTATATTTGGATATAACTTTAAACAACAATATAATACTTTATTACTTGATCAAGCAAAGAATTGAAGTTGTAAATTCTGACAA